>NC_135214.1:30935205-31207705 GCF_052324685.1 Brachyhypopomus gauderio | reverse complement strand
CAGGCCCCGCCCTCCCTCCCCTACACTCCTGACCAGGCCCCTCCCTCCCTCCCCTACACTCCTGACCAGGCCCTCCCTCCCTACACTCCTGACCAGGCCCCTCCCTCCCTCCCCTACACTCCTGACCAGGCCCCTCCCTCCCTCCCCTACACTCCTGACCAGGCCCCTCCCTCCCCTACACTCCTGACCAGGCCCCTCCCTCCCCTCCCCTACACTCCTGACCAGGCCCCTCCCTCCCCTACACTCCTGACCAGGCCCCTCCCTCCCTCCCCTACACTCCTGACCAGGCCCCTCCCTCCCCTACACTCCTGACCAGGCCCCTCCCTCCCTCCCCTACACTCCTGACCAGGCCCCTCCCTCCCTCCCCTACACTCCTGACCAGGCCCCTCCCTCCCTCCCCTACACTCCTGACCAGGCCCCTCCCTCCCCTACACTCCTGACCCTCACCTTCCCTCGCCGCCCTGAACCTCACAACGACTCGCTGGTGCTGGTGGTGGGCAAACAGGAAAAAACATGAAATTTACACCCAACACCTCAGTACCAAGTTGTGTCATCATCAGCTAGCTGCTAAGAACTTAATGGGATCTTCAGAATTAAGCTGCTACGCTAATTTTAATCAAGTATGAGGGCGTCACTAGAGTCATCAGATGGTGTCCATGGAAATGTTTCAGAGTGTTATGGGGAAAAGGAGGGAAACTGGTGCCAAAACTTGATTTTTATAAAACAATTTTTTAAATTTCAAAATCTCACAAGTAACAAAAAACTCTTACCCTCCCCCACCCTTGCCAAAATGAAGACATTCTCAGCAGCGGACTGAATGAGAACTAGGAGTCTAACTGACCCTTTATTGGGGCAGATTAGTGCAGATTGCCCTGTTGGGGCCTCAGAAAGCAAACACAACTGCTTTTGTGAAAGAACCCAATGAGGACTGAGAGAGGAGAGGGGGCGGGGGAGGGCCAGAATCTCTCATTAAGAGATCATCCATTTTGGGTGTGAAAATGCTTCCGTTCTCTCCTTTTTTTATTTTGAGTGGGTCAGTATCTCTGCATGAGAGTGTATTAGTGAGTGTGTTTGTTTCTGTGCACGTTACCTGGCTTTATTTGCTTCTTTAGTGACATCCCAGGCCATGTTATGAAGTTCTGGCTGAGATACGAGACTATGGAGTCTGCACACATCATCTGGGAGCAGAAGACATTGCTGAGAACGCTGTCGTCATTGTGGAGGTAGATGGCCAGCAGCTTTCTCTGGAAAAACATGACGAAAAAATACAACAATCATTTCCCATGCTGACGAACGAGCGACATTTCACCCAGCTCGTACAGATCGCTCCTGGCAATGGTACGTCTCATCTCCACGGGCCTCTGGAGTTGTCGTAGGAGGGTTTAAACAGAACTGCTCTCAACACGCAGCAGCCGAGCGCACGCTGATGCCGAGGACCCCTGGAGCCGCGGAGGCCAAGCAGGGCGTCCGGCTACAACGCCTGATCCAAATCGAATCGGCGCGGAGTAAATAAAACTTTTCTCCGAGCGCGCTGGCGACAAAACAAGAAGTCGAACAAATCGCCTTGTTTGCTTTGCATCAAATGCCAGTGGCCTGCCCGAGCGGCGCGGGTTAGCGCAGAGCGCCGCGCGCAATATTGACGGCCGTCTGCGGCTCGCTCGTCGGACAGGACGGCTAATTAAAAAACAAACACCGCCACAAACATGAAAGGGTTCCCGGGACGATGGCGCGGGAATAAGCGCGGCCAAATTGCGGCAAGGCTCTAGCCGGCACGCCCCGCCGACCCCCTGCCGTTTTCTCTCCGTCTGCGTGGAGGCATCGGGGAGAACGGGACGGCGGCGGTGAGCGGGCCGGGGGGGGAGGAGTTGGGCGGTGACGGGTGCACCGGGCGAGACGGCAGGGAGTGCGGAGAGAGGGGCCGAGGAGCGCTGCTGTGTTTGCACAGCGATTAGAGCTTCAGAATAAGCAGCATGGCTCCTAGCGGGAGAGGACCCGGGCCTCTTTCACTCCCTCAATTCAACACCCTGAAAAGATTAAACACTCATGCTGGGCAGACAAGCAAACGCGGCGTTAGATGGAGGGAAGGTTTTCACACACACACACACACACACACACACACACACACACACACACACACACACACACACACACACACACACACACACACACACACACACACACACACACACACACACACACACACACACACACACAGTCTCTCTCTCACACTCGGCGACTGACCCTCTACAAAATTTTCCTCCGAACCCACAAAGCACCGGCTAGTGAGTGTGAGAGAATGTGTTCACCTCGAGCTGTGAAGACGTTTTGACCTATTGAGCCTTCTAAGATTTCCTGAGAGGAGTGAGAGAAGGTATTCTCCCTAATCATAGTCTTCAGGCAGCACCATCGCCTCCCGCCCCTCCATTACTAGCGGCCCCTCCTCACCACTTTCATCACATTGTTGTCCTGGCTCATCTTTTGTGGGGCTTTTCTTCGCCTGCAGAAATCAGGGCTCAGTCCAAATTACTGGGTCTGTTCAGGGCTAGAAACTGACCCGAAAGCTCGCCCAGATCCTCGCTTCTCCCCACCTGTTCGGCACAGGGCGAGGCCAGGAGCCCCAAGGAGGTGGGGACGGGGGACGAAAGACGATCTGCCCTGTGAGCGGGACATCGCCGGCGTTCACACAGCCGCTGGCCAACGGCGTGATCCTCCTCCCCTGCCTCTTTAACAGCCGTCGCTGGGACGAGCGGCAAGCGTGAGGATTAAACGCGACCCTCCCCGCGGTCCGAGCCGTTTCCCTCCAACGGTGTATCTTAGCGTTACGTGCAAAATGAACACGATCTCTCTTATCGCAGGCCAAGCACGGTGACAGAGCCAAATAGTCCAACAGTTACACAAGGTTCTGGTACGGAAACTCCATTCTAATAATCAGAACAACTAAACGTAGCCTCATGATCTCACTATGAAATACATACCAAGATAAATGGCAATTTTACATTTTACAAGCAGAAATGGACAACCCTACTCATCCCCATATGTTTCGTTTGACCATAGGTATCCGTTTTAATGCCCAGTGTACTGAGTACATGTTTGAATCGCAGGACGTTTTTTTAATTACAGTCCACGTTGAGCGGAGTGAGAAAGAGAGACAGAGGCATTGGGGGAGGGGGAGGGGCATTGTGAAAGATTCTCCAGCCTGTAGAAAAGCAAACAGTGCAAAATGAGGAGTTCATATTACTGCTCCCATATGACCCGGGGCCGCGGCGTACACACGGACCCATCGATCGCTTTCGCAGATGGCACCACAACAGAACCGCTCGGCCAAATGTCCTCTTCACTATGCTGAAGTGGGTCGTGCAGGTACACACAGAAACAGAACGAAGAGACGGTCTCAACACACGTCGGACACGGGAAGAGTACGAAAGAGGACTGCGTGTGTGGACACCGATCATGATGAATACATCTTCAGGTAATTCAGACTTCTCACCAATGACGAGAGAATTAAACAGCCCAAGAATCAGACGAAAAGCAGAACACCATTATGGCCACATCCACGCCACGCCACGCCACGCCACGCCACATCCACGCCACGCCACGCCACGCCACGCCACATCCACGCCACGCCACGCCACGCCACGGAGCCAACAGAGGAATGTCCTCCTCCCGCTGCCGTGCCGTCACAGTTCGGGCGCGGAGCCGCTGGTTTTCCAGGCCGGGCGTGACGCAGGCACTGGAGGAGCAATGAATTTTGATGCACGCCTTTGTGTGAGAGCGAGAGTGGGGTTACTGTGATTAGCTGGACATTAAGGGGATTTGGGCAGGGGCCTGGCTGCCCATGGGTGGCCCGACAGGAGAGCCTTAGCACTGATCCCCGGGGCTGAACTCAAGGGTCCTCCGCGTTTTCATTAAGGGCGGATTGGGTGCATCTCTGCCTCTCCAGCAACACTTCATCAAATGTAGTGTTTTACTTAGTGATTATCCAGCCGAGCCATTGAGAGCAGGAGGAGGGCACACACACACACACACACACACACACACACAAACACAAACACACGTATATATCCACTTAATGAGCAATCGGAGGAGATGACATGCGCCAAGACTTTGAATGGGCACTTTAATCGCTGGGGGTGAAAGATATTACTGGTTCCTGAGAAAACGGGAGAAGGCAGAGAAGAATGAGAGCAATAGAAACTTGGGGACGAGTGTCAAGGGAGCAGAGGGACTCGGACATGGAGGACGTCGACGATCACTGGACCTCCTTCATATCTGCAGCACAAAGCTGGGATTCAAGAGAGAGACGGAGGGGAAGAGCGAGGGAGACAGTGACATGAACGAAAAGAATCACAAGGCTCTGTTTTCGCCTGTCGGGTTCATCTTCATCGACACTGTGTTTCCTGGAGGAGAGCGGCGGCCATATTGCGTGAGCGCGGGCGAGGAGATCAGCTGGGGAGCGGGCGAGGAGATCAGCTGGGGAGCGGGCGAGGAGCCAGGCGCGCCTCCCCCTCGTGCTCCGAAACCCCCCTAACATCTTGCTGCTTCCTCCCTGTCTAATAAAACTGTAATCCACACAAGCTGTCAGTTGATACAAGCCTCCGTCAGAGGCCGCGGTGGGAGAGGCAGCGCTGAGCCGCTATAAATAAAGCTTCAGCTGTTCAAAAGGGAAACGGGCAAGTTTTAATGGGGAATTATGGCGACAGGGAGGGAGGTGCCGTCAATCAGGCTGTCAGAAATGTTTATACACCTTGGAAGGTTAGAAATCTCCACAAGCATTAGTGGTGAGAGGACTCCACAATAGTGTGAGATTATGTACAGCTCTCAATATCTAATATTTATTTATTTATTTATTGAGAACAAAGTTTGAGAGACACAGGACTTGAGTCTGTCTTCATTTTTGTGTCAGGTATTGACAGGGTTTCTTCAGCTTTTGGAAAAAAACTTGCAGTCAAAACCTTATAGTTTCCATCAGTATCTGGTAGTATTAAGCAATCCTTTAGCTCGACTGCAAGCTAGCGCATGAGTTTGCAATATAAATAGCTTATTGAATGATAAATATCAAACTGCTCTACCATTAAATGTTTACTAGTTTACAGGCTTGAACAGAGAGGGAATGCATTACTTCATACTGAAGTTTCAATACGGCTGTGAAGAGTGTACTCACATCTCTGGCTTTGCCATAAAAGGCCTCTTGAGATGCAGCTTCCAGGGTGCCAATGTAGAAAACCGGATGGCATTCTCCATATCTAACACACACACACACACACACACACACACACACACACACACACACACACACACACACACACACACACACACACACACACACACACACACAGTGTGAGTCAGCTTGTCCTCCAACAGACCACGTACAAATGTGTTTAAACAAACACGGACACTTTCATGACAAAAAAAAGTGACATGTCTATGATGTTGGTTTTATGCCACGTCCTTTGAGCATTTTTGCTTATAATCGGTTAATCATTTTCACACCTGATCATTTTAACATCTCCAAAACATTCTATGTTCATTTGCCTGCAACATTACCAGGAGTGTGACCTGTAAGAAAGGTGGAGGCCATTACAAAATCACTGGCAGGCGTCCAGCGTCGGACGCTCACGGATCAGTGAAAGGGAAGGCCGAGGCCTCCTGGGGGCTCACCTTGACGAGAACTCGGCAGTAAAGTGCAGTAAAGCTTGACCCTCGTTCTCACTGTCCTCTGGCACTGAGGGGGCGGGAACAGAAGGAGACGGACAGGTTCTCAATGCCAAGGACAGGAACTCAGCAGGACAAGGGCACTTTACGTATTTATTTTACAACTTACTCATTGGCGATTTTCGACAGCTTGAGCTTCCCATGCCAAAGATCTCGCACTCGTCTACTCCAAACTCGGACGCGTCCTCAAAGTCGTCCCCTTCGCTGTCGCTGACCATGTGGACGTCTGTGCACTGCTATAAGTACAGCAGGAGGGTTTTGAATTCTTTCTGTATAGCACTTCATACATTTTTCCCCCACAAATTGTATGGTTTTAATTATGATCTGTTTGATGACTGGAAACCAAAGGCTGCTTAGGAACTGGAGAGGGAAAAAAAATATGTTAGAACTGTAATCCATCGCCATCTCTCAGATTCACAGAGGGGGGAAGAAACACTTCACAGCCTTTAGGAATGGGCGGACTTGGGAATAACAGTGTGAACACTGAGCAGCCTGACTGTGACTATGTGGGCTGTGCTACATCGCCCATACTTGCACTAAACACACTCGGATTCCAACCATCAGCGCCAGACCAGCCTACAGTACAACCCAGCGCCATGTATACGGGTCCGAAAGACTCTGAGGGGTGGAGCGAGGCTTCTTGTTGCTGATAAATTTAGAATTTCATCTAACCTTTTCACACACCAGGAGACCCTGAACGACATAAGCAGCAATGTGCCAGAAGTGCACAGCTGCTTGGTTTGATACCTCAAAAATCTTTTTTTTTTTGGCTGGATATTCAGGAATGATGAATTAATTCCAAAAGTGAAGCCAGGAGAATAATGCTTGAAATATCTTTAAAGTGAGTAATGTGAACACTCAGGATCTGCTGCTACTAAATCTAGACCAAACAGAGCAAATTAACAAACACAAAAAAAGATGTTCAGGTACTCAGCTACTCTATAAATATCTTTCCACAAAATATTTCTACAAAAATAAATAAATAAATAAAATAAACAAAATGGCTTTAAAAGGCCCAGGGGTTTTGCAGAGTATGTTAATGAGTGTGTGACGTCCTCTACCTCCTCGGTGGGCTCCAGGGCTGGGGATCTTCTGCACACGCTCAGGCGATGGCATGGGTAGCTGATCCCACAGGACGCCAGCGTCATCTGCACACCAACACCACAGAACAGGCGTCAGCACCAAGCACCCGGGTCGGGAACACAGCGCATAGGACACACGCCTGCTGGAAGACGGGTTCTTTGATTCCCGCCACTACACCACTAACCCTAGGTTAAAATAAAAGAGCTTGTGTACGATTTTGAGGCTTATGTCCCCCCCCCCACTGAAGGTGCCAGACCTGGATTCAAACTCGAAATGAACCGGAGCCAGTCTACAGATCATTCTGGGGATGGGGAGCTGAAGAGATGAGCTCAAATGGTTTTAAAGAGCAGTCTCTCCCTCCACCAGCGTGGCTGCAGCACCTCCGCTCTGCCCAGGCGGGGGAGGTGGGGCGGAGGTCTGGATGTCTCATTAACTCCCCGTCTGCGGTGGAAATGTCAGCAGGCCTGCACACTACAGGGACTCATTAAGGGCCGCCGGCCCCTCGCGCACCCCTGCCGTCGTGCAACACCGCGGACCTCTCCGCTCGCACCGCCTTTATCAACACTTACCTGCCATTAGCGCTTAGCGGCTTCGCAGAGACTCACCTGCCGCTCCGCCCGGCCCCGCCCCCGCGTCAGTTTACCCAACACGTACCCGTCCGTGTCTCCGCACCGCAGAGCCATTTAATTAAACACTAAGCTCCGCACTAATGCAGCTCGCGTTGAGGGTCGCCGTCCTAAGATCCGTCAATACCGCAGACCCGCGTCCACAGGTCCTAAACACTAGGTAACGAGAGGTCAGAGTTCGGAGGCGTGTCTAGGTAACAGCGAGCTCACGGGCTGATGAGGCAGCCGGAGGGGGCGATCAGATCAGGGTCTTTGGTGTAAATGAGAATAGCAGGTGAGCAGGCGTCATAGGGTCACAGCAGGTGCTACCGGCAAGGCTCCACAGCCTGCAAGGCTCCACAGCCTGCAAGGCTCCACAGCCTGCAAGGCTCCACAGCCTGCAAGGCACCGGCGAATCAAAATGTAATGTAATCAGAGTTTGTGGTCAAAATAGCTCTCATAGATTTACCTCTGAGGAGCAAAAATTAAACAGATAAACGTGCTAATGATTAACGGGATTCTTCCTTATTTCAAACCAAAGCAAACTGAGGCTTGTAGATGGAAATAAACAGTGTTGCCTCTCTATAATTCCTGTAAGTAGAATTCTTGTGCCTGAATGCAACACAAACACAAATGACAGATTGTGTTTCCTGTCTTTCAGGGTACAAGACAGGTTTACTGTACAGAGAGGCCCGGGAGAGTGCCCTGGTGCAGGCGGCTCACACACACAGGAACACCTGGGGAGAAACACTTAGCTGGATTGCCTTATTGTCCAAACATATGACCTTTCCTACAGGAATCTCAAGTACTCAGACCAGTGTACCACTGGATAATTTGGAATCGCATTTCACACCATCACACACACAAATAAATAAAACAAATAATCTTTAAAAAGCATAAAACTATCAATGAAACAGGAAATACAATAAGAATGACTATTGCTGAGGGGAAACTTTAAACAGGTATGTTTTATTGTGGCCATTTTAAGCCTATGTCAAGTAATGGCAGAGTGATGGCGAGCGGTCTGGAGAGAGAGGGTTTTTTTGTTTTGTTTTTTTGCAATGGGCCAAATGAACGTGTGATCATCCATCTCCTCCCCAGACAATCAAACGTGAGAACGCTGGCTAAGGCTTCTCAACAGCGGGATCTCCCCGCTGCCCTCATAAGAGTTTGAATCAAGTTTTATCACTCCGCCATACAATAGGGATTTGGTGACGGGGGCAGAAGGAGCTAGTTATATAGGAAGCAGAACATATGAAGTAGAGGCCCCTGCCCCACCCCCGCCACCCCCCGCCCACCCCCACCCTCCCTCCACCCTCCCTCCATCCTCCCTCCACCCTCCCTCCATCCTCCCTGCCATGTTGGGAGTGAGACGAGCACTGCTGGCTGCCTGGGCACATAACAGCCGCAGGCTACAGGGGAGAGGTCACTCCCAACCGCACATCCAACACCACCCCCTCTCTCCCCCAACACCCTGCTCCTGCCTCACAATGACCCAGCCCTCCTCCTTTAGGACACTCTTAATTACCACCGGCTTCAAAGGCCCTTGCAGTGGGGAGCGAGCGGAGGAAGATTCCTCTTTCTCTCTCCAAACAAACCTTGCGTAGTACCTAATTCTTTTTTTCTTTTTTTTTACTTTTCGCCCCCTTGCGCCGTTCTATTCTTCTGTCCGAGTCTCTCTCTGGCTGCGAGGGTGAGATCATTGCTGCAGACAGCTGCACGGTCTGCTGTGGAGTGCTAGCGAGGTCTCTTTCACCGAGCACCACAACAGACTGCAGAAAGGAGACCGATAGACAGAGACAGAGAAAGGACAAGGGAGATGGAGGAAAAGAAAGAAAGAACCATGTACCGCCCTAAACACCTGTTGTTGGGGGCCTTGCAGGTTGTTGGCAGTATGTCAGTCTTTTAGCACTGGTTGGTCAACCTTTTTGAAGGCTTGGGGCAAGAATGATGTCTTTTCTCTTTAAATTAGTATGATGTGCAGGTGAACACGTTCACACTGAGAATGATGTTTCCTACTCATCATACACAGAAAGGCTAACCTTTGGAAACACGCAATCTAGAGGAAAATTACCACAACTCTGAAAGGCAACGCAGAGGAGAGAAGTGTGGGGCACCGCTACACTGGACAGAACATGAGAGAGAGAGAGAGAGAGAGAGAGAGAGAGAGAGAGAGAGAGAGAGAGAGAGAGAGAGAGAGAGAGAGAGAGAGAGAGAGAGAGAGAGAGAGAGAGAGCGCTACAAGCTGAGGACTGGTGGTTTGGTAGTGCGAGGAGGTGTGCGCACATATCTCCCTACAGACAGCAATCTCACAAGGGCTCTGGGTGGCTTAGCTCTGAGCCCTGTCGCTACGGCAACCAGCAGGCCCAATAAGCCTTCTCCTGGAGTGGGCGAGGTGAAGAGCCCGTAAGAGGCGAGGGGCAGTCAGCTCCTCAGAGAGCAGGCGCAGTAATACATTAGCAAACACCATGAAACACTGGATAAATGTCAGCAATTACGGGGGAGAGGACTCTAATAAGGACGTTTCAGCGGCTGTCAATCATTTCCACAGGTGTTTAGTGAGGCTGTCGCTCAGAAGCCAGGAGCAGAGGGGGGGGGGCGGTAGAGAGACAGAGAGAGGGGGGAGAGGAGGGAGACAGTGAGAACAAGAGAGACAGAGAGAATGAGAGAGAGAAAACTAAAGAAAATGAGACAACGAAAGAATGACAAGACAGAGACATAGATGAAAGAGAGAGAGAGAGAGAAACAGACAGACAGACAGACAGACAGACAGACAGTGAGAGGAATAGACAATGACAGAGCATCCCTGATGACATTAGACTAGGCTGATAGCCACAGTTAAAAGTATTTTTTTTCTTTTCCCTATAAACTCAGCAAAAGGCCAAAACAGTATTTGTGCACCTCGCCTAAAATCCTCAAACAATCCAGTGAGCGCATTTGGCTAAGAATAAGCATGAACACCCAGCTAGCAGGCAGAAGATGGCTGAAACGTGAGCTGTAATAGGCCTCCTGTGGCCTGCCACCCCACTCCAGCACCCTCAGACTCTTCCAGCGCTAACCCACATTTACCCAAACACACAGAGCAGAGACAATCCACGGCTAGTAGGTCCCACTGAAACAGACTACAGGTTGAGATTATAAAGAAATGAACAGGCTTTATGAGATTATACAGAGATTATCTCAAATTTACTGACAAATTTCAAATGCATGTACAGACTAAATAAAATGACACGACTGGCATAAAAACAAATATAAAGCGCATAGAAATGAAACTCCCCAGACGCACCGATTGATGTAATTGGGAGAGAATCCCAAAATGTTTTATATTTTTCAAAATAAATCATCACTCAGACTCTGATCGTCAATACATTTTATTAAATTTTTTCTGTGCGGCCCGTTACCAAATGACCTATGGACCAGCACCGGTCCGCGGCCCAGTGGTTGGTGACCGCTGGTCAAACCGAAAGCTTCTGTTTGAGAAGTGTACGTGGGATTATATCACGGCAGTTAAAGACGCTGGCAATGTAGTGCTAATTTGATCCGATACTAATGTTATCAATATCAGGAAAAACAGCTGGATGTGGATACTGGGAGATATTCAGTAATGAAATTTCAGGTCCCTGTCAGCAGGTCACTGAAGCTGACGTATTGTGACTGATCATAGTTTATACACTGCTGTTTTCTTCACATGAACGACAAATGTCCATGCACATGCATGTGTGATGTGCATTCTGATACCTGCTGGAGCAGGATAAAAGCCTTCTAGAGAGTGTACTTAACCAAGATAAAAGCCTTCTAGAGAGTGTACTTAACCAAGAAAATAACTTGGCACTGTTCATTTGCACAGATACATGGTGTTAATCCATTCTTTTCAAAAACAAACAATATTGTTTCCAGTTTGGAAGTATTAGCTGTTCAGGGTGAAGGAAGAGCCCCCTGACAGAAACGGAGCCAGAGGTAAAGCACACCTGAACAGGTAAAGCACACCTGAACAGGTAAAGCACTGTCCTCTAATGTCATGAAGTCCTCTACAGCTTTAGAATCTTAACATCACACGAAACAGCAGAAAAGCCGAGTTTACACAAGCCTTAAGGTGAACTAGAGAAGTTGTAATGACACACTAGAATAACTAAACTAAAATCGACACAGATTTATTTTTCCATCTATGAAGAAAAACGTATTGTGATATTTATCAGGTAACATTTCTATTGAGTTTAAACAGAGGTGGACTGAAGAGAGAATCCTAGAACATCATCTCTCCATCTGTTCTCTCAGTACCTGCTGTATCTGTCATATTTATAAAACATAGCATACATTACAGAAATGTAGACAACATAGAATGGAAGAAATGAACGAAGGGAGAAGAGATTCACCCACTACTATCACTACCACTTCCATCAAAGCATTCTGAGCTACTGAAATCTAAATTTCTCAGCTACTGAAATCTAAACTGACTATTGATAAGTTTTTCCATTTATCTCCCATGCGAGAGGGGAGTGGAGAGTCTAACGAGAGCCCGCGTGTAAGCGTGAGGGCTAATGACAGCAAGGCCCAGCTTCCAGCCTTTCAGATTCCTACTAAATGTATTTCTAAGCCCTGGCTGTCCTGTGCATTGGTACAAATCCTAGGAGATGAGATGAGTTAATGAGTTATGCATAGAAACAGACTGAATCCCATACAGCGGCTTTTTGCTCAGATGCACAGGCATCTATTTCAGTAAGTGCCTGTGCCAATGTTTTTAATATCTCCTACGAGCAAGCTTGGGCAAGGTGGACGAGCCGTTTGGCCAAGCGCGAGCCTGCCACTCACGAGCACTTTGCCAAACAGGACAGAGGCATTAAGGGGTGAATGTGGCCTGAAGAGTGTGGATGAGTGGCAAGCCACTCCAGTGTAAGGACGCTGGTGGCAGCAGGTCATGAGAGAGCACACTTCAGCCCAGAAGTGGCCAGGTTGGAGTGGCCAGCGTCTGTGGTGAGAGGGTGTAGACTCAGTGACCTCATTTGTGTTGTGCTTTTCGCCGAGAGATAACCTCTCCACACGCCCTTCAACAATACGCATGTTAAATGAATCAGGCCAGCAGGCCATATTAGAACCCCCCCCCCCCCCCAAAAAAAAAAAAACAGAAAAAAAAAACAGCCAAAGCAGATAGTTCAATGGCAAAAAAAGATAAATCAAGCAGAAAGCAAAGGCACTAGTCCATTATATACATATATGTTCGGGTGTGCAGGTCTCAAATAAGCAGAAAACAAACAAACAGAAACAAACTATCTGAAAAACCATTTGAGCATCAAACTGTTGTTGTTTTTTTTTTTTTATATAAAATCTTAAGAGATCGAGCACAAAGAAGCCTGCTAAAAACATTTCAGCACTTGGTTTCAAACAAAACCAGTTTTCCTTACAAAAAATAAGAATTCTCTACTTTTTAACAGGTCAAAGGCATAATGACAATTTGCACAACTAACAGGGAAAATTTCCCATGGTGTTATATGGTTCATTACCATGGAAGGGTATTAAGAGATTGGGGGGGGGGGGGGTTCTTCAGAGGTTAGTGTTGAGGGCTCTTCTGATCAGTGTGACTACATAAAAGTGAATGGCAGGGAGCGTTGCCCGGGGGCAGAAAGGTCAGTGACACCCCACTACATGAGCCTAAATGTCCACAGCCCGAGCACAACAGAGGGGAGCAGCCCTGTGACATCTTAATTAGTCTCAACATCTCCGATAGGGAGACGCTCCAAGAATAACAAATGCTCTAGAAACACCAAAGGATTAAAGTTGCATATATCCATGTGTTTAAAAACATTCCTAAAGCAATCTTGCAATTTTTTGCAATTGCAATCTTGCATTTCTCGTAATGCGTTAAAACAGGGTGACGAGGAGAAGACTTACCGAGTCATCGGAGGCTGAAGCAGGCCAGCCTTCCCACTGCTGATGTCGCACTGGGATATTGGTCAAGTCTGAGATGTTCCTCTTAACCTGAGGCAAGAAAACACCTTCAGAAAGTTGAAAACCACAGAGAACAGTAATACAGCCAGAACTGTGGACCCATCTTTATTTATTCTGTACATTAAATGAGACCTAGTTTTTATGCTCAGTTATTTTAAGATGTCTCGGCAAAATGGTTATTTTTTAAAATAAATAAAACATCTCACTTTGCTAAGACAGAGAGAGAGAGAGAGAAAGAGAGACCGATAGAAAGTGAGAGAAAGAGAGAGAGGGAGACAGAGAGAGAGGGAGAGAGTGAGAGAGGCAGCAGCTTGAAAGAGGCCGGGATAGAAGAAGAGAACATTCCATGGATACCTCCCTTAATGCCCAAAGCCAACAACGCATCACTCCGAAATAGACAGTATTTCTCTTTGGCTTTTCAGCCGCCCGTGTACCTGCGGTTGATAACACTGCGTGCCTTTAAGCCATTCGCACCGCGCCTTGCCCCACTGCCACTGCTGGTGTCAAAGCCCACGCCAGGCTGATGAACGCAGCGGCAGGCTGATCAAAGCGGGAGCCAGACAGGCCGCGGATTCTAACACCTCAGCCCCTCAGAGCGACGCACCCTGCGGCGCTGGATACAGACGCAGAGCAAACCGGCCTTTGTGCGGAAAAGTCCTCCCTGCCGCACGGCCAAATCCCACAGCAGGCCAACGGAGTGGACACGGGGCCCGGGCCAGGGCGAGGCCTAGCGCCCACGCGGGCAGAGACGCCGGCCACACGAAGGCTGGAGAGACACGGGACAGGAGCCAGGGAGTGAGGTGCCGGTGCCGAAAACGCCGGATCCCTCGATCAACATTTACATGCCTCAAGATTAACCCAAACGTGTGTTTTTCAGCCGCATAACAGTGTAATGCATGAACGGCTCTAACCGGCATGGTGCTAACGCCGCACCGGGAGACTCCAGAGACGAGGATAAGTGCCTTTTATTCTCCATTATGTAAAGCGTTTATGCCCAAAGGCGTTGTCCTGAGTGCTTTGGTCAGGTATGTACATGAGCCGGGGGGATGGGGGGGGGCATCATATTCGGCACAGCATCTCGAGTCGAAGGACTGCCCTGATACACACACTCAAACATCCACCAGCCCCACACACACTCGGCGGTGCACTGCATTTTATGAAGTGCGCAAGGGGTCAGTCGGGTTGGCCAGTGTTATTACAGAGTGTAATATCTGTGTTTGACCAGAGGGCTACAGGGATTTGGCTGCCCAGGCCTGACCGGCAGGCAGCCGCAAACACCCGCGCTCGCCTGTAATGAAGCGTTTGGGGTCAGAGGGCATCGCAGCCCAGGAGAAAGAAGAAACTAATGCCAACCCAGAGGTCCTGGCAGTGGTGTGCAGCTGTTCAAGAGCAGCGGTCCTCTGTGGGGCTCTGGCATTTCACCACTCACTTCACCGTGCTTCTCGATATGAGCACTAGCCCACTGTCAATATTGCCAAACTCTCCCTACCTCCTGACGAGGGTTTTCTATCGCGACTCGGATCTGGATAAAAGCTCTTTATTAGGTGTTCGATTTCTAACCAGGAGTTTCAACGCAGAAGCAGGAGTGTGGGGAGTGTGACGTGAGCTTAACGGAGACCGTAAGGGGTTAACGAGGACGCGGCGGTGGAGAAGGTGCGGCCTGACCGCTCAGAGAGCAGGAGAATGGAAGCTCTCCAAGGCCAGCGCGAGTCAGAACTTACTCACAGAGTGTAAGCCATTTGTTCAGCCCTGCAAGAGCGGCAACAGCAGGCACCATTAGATATTCATGAGGCAGGAACTCCAGCTCCCAGTCCAGACACACTCAATCTGAACACACTCATTACCAAACTAGATGAGAGGCGAAAAAAAATCTCTATATTAAATATAAACAGGGAAGGATAAACAAACAAATCCACAGGAGGACTATTTATTTATCACTGATTCTTGAATTAAAGAGAGAGTTACGAGATATTCTGAGCAGATGATATTTGTATTGTGTCAAAGCATTCTTCTGCAGGCCACAATGACGTTTGATTAAACCATAACAAAAGACTCAGTCCTATTAAACTCCAGTTCTGATGACATTTAATTTTAAATGTCACAACAGACTCTTCAGCAAGAGGAACTGACTGCAGTGCGTGGGGGGCGATGTAGGAAAGGATGGCATTCTGTCAGAAAACACTGTGATATCCTGAATAAAGGTATTTCACACTGTACGTAGCTAACACCAGGGATTACAGCTCACATTTTCATATATTCTCATTCATACGTTCTCAATTAAAGAAAACTTCAAGAGGGGAAAAATATATATAATCCTGTCTTAGGGTATATACACTATATATAGACATTCTCAGAACTGCTGGTTAACACAGTCTGATATGAATACACTCAAACACAAACACGCCACTCCAACATAATAGCCCGTTATCTTTTGCTGCCCCCTTACTGACAGAACCAAAACTGCACTGTTTGGTCCATTAAAATAAACCTACCAGGTTTTTCCTCATAAAGAAAAGAACTTAGAAACTCAAGTACCATAAGAAATCGATAAATATACAGAGAATCTCTGTATATATACATTTATACATAAATGTAAGGTGTAAAAGTTTGAAATATGGATATTAATATTAACATTACATTTGCAAGTAATAAAGAACAGCAAATTCAGAATATTACACTAGTAATACATTATAGGCCGGGATAAGGGATCATTTTCTGTGCTACTAAACATTATACTGTCATAGGCAATTAACACAAACAATACTCACTGGCAGGCATATAAGTATGCGGGTGCCCGTGTGTGTGTGTGTGTACACGTGCATGTGCGAGCATGCACGCGCGCGCGCACACATACACACAGACACAGACACACACACACACACAGACAAACACACATTAATGATCCAATCTCTCTAAATGCCAAGTACTGGTAATCCCTGGCTGGAGAGGAATCAAAGAGAAGAAAAGGTTGCCGTTAAACAGTCACAAGCCCTTCAGCACCAGATGCCTTTCATTCACACTCTTTTACTCTCCATCTTTCTTTTCTTCCCCTCCGCTCGTCCCTCCAGCTGCGTGGAGAAAAACAGCGGCGGAGAGAAATCCCTGGGACAGCTCGTCTGGTCACGGACCGGGCGGGCCCCGTCGGGCCGGCCCCATTCGAGCCGCCACTTTCCTGGCAAACATTTGCTCTGAGGCTTAGCCCGGCCGGCACTCAGGGTTTGGGAATGCCAATCAGAGGGGGACAGAGAGAGCACGGCCCGGGGCCCAGCACACAGGCAGGATAAGGGTGCGTTCCCTGGGAGCCTCTGGCAAAGACAAACAACAGGACACTCGGAGGCTCCCTGGTCCGATCGCTCTCGCCTCCATTGATATGCACAAGCAGAAAAAGCATCGGCCGGCCCTGCGGCAAAGACAAAAGGCCGACAGAGGGGGGAAAGATGGCTGGCCGAGGCCTCCGTATGCGTCTGTGGCGTGGTGAATAGGCGAGAGGGCAGAGCCGGGACTCCCAGAGCTGCGTGTTGCTGTTTTGTTGCTTTTTCACACAGCCCATTCTGGGCCGTTTTTTAGGCCATGACTGTATTTATTAAAAAAAATAAATAAAAGACAGACACACACAGATACACACACAACCCACAACATTCAGCCCCTATTTAGTAACTTTTTAACATCACCAAAACGTTTAAGGGGAACACAGACTCCCTGCTGAGCTTTTCTTTCCCACTCTTTATTTTGTTCAACTTTGGAAAGAAAAAAAAAAAAAAAAAAAAAGCAAAAAGCTCACATCTTTAATCATGAACAAGAAGAGAAAACTAATTTTCCTACAAGATGATAACCTGATCAAAACACCAATTACTACGAAACTGTTTTACAATTCATCAGCATCACAGAGCAGTACGTAATGTGTAATGTCAGTGTGCACTGAATTCATGGCTGTTCCTTGGCCAGTATCTGCCCAGCACAAGGAAGTTCTCTGCACCCCCCCCCCCCCCCCCTTCTCTCTCTGTTTGGGGTGAAAAAACCCCGGAATGCCTGAGGTCCGTGGAGCGGGAGGCCATGGCGGCCTGTTTGATTCGGCTTTGTCCTGCGCCCGGGCTCCCCTACCAAGCCAGCGGGGCCTGGTCCTCCTCTCCCCCTCCCAAACACCCCACCACCCCCCAAACTCGGCCCGAGTCCTCCCGGCACGCCGCCTTACCCGCTCGTTGTAATCCAGGCAGAAACACTTAAGGATCACAGTGGGTGCTCATCAAAACCATCTGCTGGGGGAAGGGGGGAACCGTTCGCCGCTCACACTTTAATCTCTCCAATTAGCACCATTACAAACCTGTCAAGTAGTCTGATTACTGTAATGGTGACCGGCAGCATCGAGGAGGCGACGTTGGGAGCAGGAGACGTTGGGAGCAGGGTGGGATGGTGAGGAGACTACTGCTACCACAGCACACACTACCGTCGGTCTACCCAACACGTGGACTAACGGCCAACACGGTGTGTGCGGAATGAATGTATGCACAGTAAAAATGCCACCGGTGGAAGCACCTTTATATTTCATATTAGTAACTCAGTCCATATGGGTGAAAACTGGACCTTAAATTATTATTACATTAAAAGGTTTGGAGGTGAGGTTGTTAATAATGTATTTGATTCATATTATGGGAACACAGAAAAATAAAAATCAGCCTACAATTACAAAATCTGTAGCACAAGCTAATGGAAAAAAGTTATCTTGCATATTTTAAAGAAGTCTTAGAGATATTCCCTCTGAAGGCATGCAGTTGGTTTAAGTGAAAAGTAAAATACTTTTTGGGCATCACAACCCCACCCAAACTAGAGGAGCCATTTGTGTATTGGAATTAAATACATTTCAGAAGCCTACTTAAAAAAAAAAATTGAATTCTACCCTGACACATCCATTAAACAGCAAATCAAATCCGAAATAAAAGCCAAATCATTTGACAACCTCCACTCAAACAAAATATCATCTCTGCAATATTAACTCTGTCTAATCTGTTTATGGAAACAAACAAGATTCTGCTCAAAGGGTAGAACCCGTGGTGGATGGTCGGTGCTCTGTAGCCCAGTACACGTCCCCTACACGCTGGGGCAGGAGTGCTCCTCTTGATGCAGAGCTACCTGCTTAGGGGGGGTGCGCCAAGAACCAGGGCACTTAGCGCAGAGCATGCAACCAACTTTAAACCCCAGCACTGCAGTCTGTTTAACAGAGAGCTATGAAAGGCCAGGCTCCAGTGGGAGAGGGTAGGGAGTTGATTAGCTTTTAGGGGGAGGTAAGGGTAGGAGATGGGGGTGGAGTGGGGTGGGGAGATGGGGTGGGCGGTACGATGCTAACCCTCCTCCTTCTCTAAGTAGCAGCTCTGGCAATAGCGGCCACAGTGATGAGTGAAAGGCAAACAGAGAGCCGGAGTGCTCGGACGTATTGATGAATATTTCATCTGCTCCCAAATCCACTGTTTAATTTCGCGCTGAGAAATTAAGCACCTCCCTCCGCAGACTGCGCTCCACAAACACAGACCCCCAAATGTCTCCTCCGTGCCGCGCCAATCTGCCCCTGTGAGCAAACGGCTTTGGGCCGTGTGGGCCTGACCATCCACGGCTGTGTGGACAGCTAAAACCAGACTGGAGAGAAAGCATGACCAGGAAAGAATTTGTTCAGCCTTGACCACATGGCAGGCAGACATATTGTTCATAGCTCTTCCTTAAGCCAATACGGGACAGGGTGGTGAGACAGTGCAGATGAGGCGTTTCCGCTCAGATTCAGATTAGGATCCTTTTATTATTAACGTGCTAACGGAGCTCTTACAATTTTTATTATTTATCCCAACAGACACTGTGTGGTTCTATTTGTGTGCAACAAAGCCCAGTAGGGTGAATGCAGTGAAGAGAAAGGTTCATACAAAGAAACCCACAGCGCCGTGCGTGCAGAAGGGACAGACGTGGAGACGCACGTGCGAACGCCTCACCTCCTGGATGGTTCTGCTGCTGGGGAAGTTGAGGCTGTACTCTCTCTGCGCCTCCCGGTGAGTGATGACCAGCAGGTAGTTCTCGTTTAACGACTCCTGCTGGAGGCTGCTCAACAGAGGGAACAATAAGAGGAGAGCGAGAGTGGGTTAGTCAAGCGGAGGACGAGTCGGGGCTCGCACGCGCCGTCCTCCCTGCCGTGAGGAGAGCTTCGCTCCATCTCCCCGGGGCCTGTAAGCTCAGACAAGCCCCAGGCCCCCCGCGGTTCTCCCCAACCTCACCACCACAAACCACAGAGGCCCGTTGTCTTCCAGCCCAAGACCAGTGGGGAGGTGGAGGGGGAGGAGCGGTAACAGGGGCCACGACATGTCCCTGACACACCTCCAACGCCCCCTCCACCACCCCACCACACCCCACCCGAACGGGGCCATCTGGAGCTCCACGCTGTCCGACTGATCCGAGCTAAGAGACCTGAATGCTTCCCAGGGCGGCAGAGGGTTCGAAACTCTCCAGCACACCCCTGCGGGTTGGTCCGGGAGCGGCCAGGCGAGGGTGCGACGGCCGGGTAGCGGCAAGCGGCTGAGGTTAAGTAGCGTTTTGAACAAACGCTCTGCCTGTGAGCGTGAATATGAATCAACAGCTTAGGGACGAGGCCGCTGGCTAATCACGGTTCAAACGAAAGCGGAGAGGAAGAGGAGAGGCGGGAATTAACGTGTAGTACGCACATTAATTATGCAACCGCTGCCTTAATCTGAGGAGCTTTGAACAAGCTTATGTTAACAGAAGCCCACATTTACTGTAATGACAGCATATTTACATTGACTAAAACTGCGGAATCAATATGTAAATGTAATGTTTGTTGTAGCTAGGAGGGAAGATTGGAAATTGGCGCAGTTGGATGAGCGTTTGCATATGTGATGGAGCTGAAACTGGGAGAGGCAGACAGACAGGGAGTTCAAACGTGTATTTAATCGAGGATGGAGAGTTATTGAATGAAGGCAAAAAAAAAAAAAAAAAACTAATGTGAAAGAGAATTTTAAAAGGATTACTTGTCAATCATCCACAGGATTTGCATCTTCAGATTTTTTAAAATAAAATGTTAAAAGGTTTGTTTCCAAAGGAAATTTTTTTAAATAGTTTAGATTAAATGGAAAATACACACCAGACATGCCACAGTACATACCATTTGTTTTAAAAAAATGTTATTGTATTATTATAATTCGCATGCCATTGCACACAATAAATAATGCACAAAATGAATAATAAAACTTGTGTTTATGCTTTAAGTTAATCAACATCTGTTGAACATTTATCTCAAGGTTCAAAAGCAATCCTATAAATTTGTGTAAAAGTGACAGTGTTGAACATTCTGTATAATGGCATAAGCTAGAGGACAAAATGCCCCCACACAACACACACACGCACGCTAAAGCTAAAGCTAATTCACACCACGTGAGATGTCGGAAATAAAATGTCAGTGGCTGTCATAGACAGCAGACAAATGACTGTGTAAATGAGGAGGAGTTCTGAGGAGATTGGTTTCATGAGCATAAGCCTTCTGTCTGCCTCGGCAGCCCTGAGCGCAGTACAGGAACCGACTTGATTAAAGTGCCTATGTCACATTCACCCACCCCCATAGCACAGCGTCCGGCGCACACTGCCACACGCTTAACGCTCACCTCATCTCGCTTAAATGTGCTTTAATTGCTCTTGTTTTGATAAGTTTAAACTGCGTATAATTAAACAGATTATTGAGGTGTGGATTGCTTCATTTCTCAGGCCACTGCGCCTCGGAGAACAGTCAAACAACCACATCAATACCAAATGTGCAATGATTCACGTGTATTTGCGCAGAGAAATAAGGCTCAAATTAAAAAGTTCAAATTAAAATAACCTTAAACACACATCTTCTGGAGGCAACAGAAATAGAGGATTTATTTTAAATTATTCATCGGGCTGCATTATTTATGCCGGAGATTATGGGTTTGGAGAACTCTCCGTGACGTGATGGGAGAGGAGGAGAGCAGGAGTTAGTGCTGGCGAGTGTGTGTATTACACTTGGCTCATGACTGGATTTCTGTAACTACCTTGGCCAGAGTCTCTCCTGAACGCTGCACAGCCGGCGCTTTATTGACTTTCAAACAGAGGAGAGAAATGAGTGGGCCGAGAGATGTGGCCAGTGTTTGACTAATCTGTTTGGTGAGGTGCGTGTTGCCGTAATTGCTTACAGTGGCTCTTATTTGTTAAGTATTGTCCCATTTTCGCAGCCTGCTCCCAATTATAACAGCGAGACCCGTCTTGTGATTCTGAGCTTAAAAACCATCAGCTGAAATAGTAACGCCAATGCCTTCACCTTCTGCGCACAGGAGTTTAGAAACCCTTCGTGCTGCCCCAGAATGCAAGGCGACAGAAACGGCGAGCAGGTGTCCCAACGAGTCACAAAATGCCTTTCATGCTGTGATTTCAACCGACTTGCTTTCTGAGGCAAGGGTTCAACTTGGAAGTGATTCTTGACGATGCAGAGGGTTGGCAAGAGAGTGGGGTTCAGGTTCAGGCTCCAGCCGTGCCACCTGCCGCCCGTTTCCTGAGCCCCTTAGGGACACCGCACACACTACAGGAAAGAAACGAGGACTCCTTTCCTCAAGTCTTCTACAGAGTTACTCCTCTGTGTATTACTGTCTAGGCATCCAGCCAGGGCCATTTCATTTACCTGCAGGGAGTTTATTAGGGAAAGCAAAACAAATAAATTGTGGTTTAAACAAATAAATTAATGGTTTCCTTTTAAACAGATGTCTTACGACATCGTTTACTTCCGACAGTCATCATCTCTGTTTAGAAATAATAAATACATCATTGTTTTTTGGCATACTCATCGCGGTCTTGAATCTGCAAACAATGCAATTCTTGTTGAGTAGGCTAATTGCACTGGTGTAGTACTCTGATCCTGGGTCTGCCACAGGACATACTGCACCGCACAGAGAATGCTGGATGCAATCACCATCTGCTTGTCAGAAAGAGTTTAGTAATGGTGTAAGGAGCACATCAAAACACAATTAGTGTTCGTGGTTAAACACTTTTTTCCCCATTTTGAATCTGCATGACTGAAGCATCTTTCTACTCAGTCCATCACTGCACAGTGAATAGTGATCAGAGGATATTTTAACTACATGAAGTTGATTTTTCAAGTCATATAAGCGAATATGTATATTACCACTAATTCTTTTGTTTAATATGGGCCACTGGGGCTGTCCAATGCCAACATCAGGTTTTGACCTCAAATGTGAATTGGGCACGTGAGCAAAACACTAAAAAGAATCAGGTGGACAATAAGAAAACGACTTTTTTTTTTTTAAATATTAACAACAGCGGGCAGTGGGAAAAGTTTTTTTTTCAGCCTTCACAAAGTAATTTCATAGATCCAGAGGCAACTGCCATGGAAATTCCTCTACATCTGCTTAAGGGATAATGATTAGTACTTGCATTCCACTGCACTTGTTACAGCAACACCAAAGAACAAAATGTTTTAGCTGTTATAAATGATGTAACGGCGTAATGGATGGAAATAATGTAATAGCATAACGGGGTTTAGTTATTATAAATGATGCAATAGCATAATGGATGGAAATGATGTTATAACAATAGGGTTAATCATTATAAATGACGTTTTAGCATAATAGGGTTTAATCATTATAAATGACGTTATAGCATAATGGTTGTAATGCCTTTTTTTATCGGGGAAACTGCTTCTGCGATTCTCTTTCCTTCAGCGGTTTTAAAAGAATCAAGAAGATGTCACCCATGCAGCTCCATAACATACATTGCTAAATTCACAGTCCAGCACTGTCCTATAAGGAAAACCTCTGAAACCTCTGATTGTAATTATGCTGATTATGCTATCTAAACTGGGGAATTAATAAACCAAGATAACAAAAACATTCTGTAGAAAGCATGTTTTTTTTTTGCCGTTTCCTCCTCCCCCCATCAAAGTTTTTGCAAACTACTGAGGTTATTTTCACATATTTTTTCATAGTTACACTGATCACCATGAAGGCAGAGCCTAGGTCCTTACGGCCTGCTACTTATCGAAGCAAGAAGAAGAGTTGTAGCCTTTCCCCAAGAGATTGTTCTGACTGAATTAGGGCACTTAAACTTCAAGCCAACCCATTGTCTTTGGCTACAGGACAGAATGTGAATCACTGTCGAGTACAGCACAGCCTGTGGGCCCCTGTCAGCGCTGGGCCCGTGGGCCCGTGTCAGCACTGGGCCCGTGGGCCTGTGTCAGCACTGGGCCCGTGTGAGCGATGTCCAGTTCGAGCCCACAGGCCAGAGTGCCAAACTCACTCACAGCGGCAGAAACACAGCTCACAGCCTCCGCATCAGGGTGTGATGGTTATTTATAAAGGCAGCTAACAGCTTGCCTGCTCACTCTGCTGGGGGTCTCCTCACAGCACAGCGAGCTGACGCGGTTATTGGTTGACGACAGGGTCACTGCACACATGACTCCCCACACATCTGAGCACCTCACCCTCGCTGCACGAAAATAGCACCTGAGGAGATAATAAAGCTGTGACGTGAGAAATGTGCAAGACTGTGGTCACTGAAAAAGCCGCATGTCATTTACAGCCAGACTGCTGCTTAAGGATGCTTAAGGAAACAGCAGCACGAGGACTGCGTGGCTATCCCCCCTAACCCTGCTGTTCTGACCACACAAATGAGCTTAAACTGCAGTGAAGAATTCTCATAAATATCAGATTTTGACTGCAAGTTAAAATGGCGAAACGTCAAGTGAAATGTCTAACGCCTACAAGATGAGGGTGAAAACGCGAACAACAAAATTCATGTTTTGGGCAGAGCGTGATTATCACAACATTAGGTTAGAGCCCATTATTAACTTTTCTTCTCGTGTCTGTTCACACGTCGGAGTACAGTGTCCACACAAGTCGACAGAGATGCCAGTTTACACACAGTCACATGTCGTTACATCGCCAGTGCCACCCACTGGGACCAACAGCAGCTCTAATCAACACGGATAATTACACACCCTCTCACACACTCACAAATCTGACCTCTTTCTTGCTCACATTACTTTAAATAATAATAAACTTTATTTGTATAGCACCTTTCATACATACATGCAACTCAAAGTGCTTTACAGAAAAGAAAACGAAAGAAACATTAAAAGGCAAAGATAAGACAAAGGAAAATATTAAGAAATTAAAGTTAAAAAGGAAACAACACAATAAAATAATGTAATAAAGTGAATAAAGTAAATAAGATGGAACAGATTTAGCTAAAAAGCAGATCTAAACAGGAAAGTTTTGAGACTCTTCTTAAAGCTGTGCAGGGATGAAATGCCTCTGAGCTCTTCAGGAAGAGAGTTCCAGAGCTTTGTGCCATAGTGGCTAAAAGCCCCCTTGCCAATCTTTAATCAGCTTTTAGGAATCACCAGTAGATTACTGTTTGAAGACCTGAGAGACCTGACGAACATATCTAACCATCATTTCACTGAGTTAAAGAGGAGCAAGACCATGAAGACATTTAAAAACCATGACTAGAACCTTAAAATCTATTCTAAACAGGTAACCAGTGCAGTGAGTGGAGTAGGGCTGCCACGATTAGTCGACTAGTCACGATTATGTCGACTATTAAAATAGTCGACGACTAATTTAATAGTCGATGCGTCGTGTTTTTTTCTCTCTCCATACTGCTGCGGTCGCGTCTGCCTTTCTGTCCCTAACGCACATGCGCAGTAGTGGAAACCGAGGTAGACAGTGGACGACATCCCAGGACATTATACAGACTGGTATCATGGCTACCCGGCTACGGAACTCAAAAGTGTGGGATCATTTTCCGTAACCGGGTTCCGAAACGCGTGCAATATCTGCAAGGCAGAACATTCCTTCCATGGCAGCACAACCGCGATGTACGAGCACCTGAAGCATGTTGTGGCTGATTGTGACAATGATGAAGAGGGGCCGTCATCTTTGTAATCTAAATCGCTAGTTAGCTGCTAACGTTACCGTAAACAGAGCGTTAACTTTATACTTACTTATCGTGGTAACTGTAAAAGTTAACATTAGTGATGGCGATTTGTTTCATTAGCCTTAGCACGCATTCGTGTGTTTTTTGTAACGTCAGTGAGACCAAAACTTTATTTTTGTGAATAATTCCTTAGTTTCAGGTACCTACCTAATTTGATTTATATGTAGCTACGTTTGATGCCAGAGACAAATGAAAGAAAGAAAAACCTAAAAAAAAATTCTTTATTAATGTATTTATTTTTGCGTTGTTTAAGCCAGTGCCTTAGACTTATTTTAATAATTGTTGCAACAAGTTGCATATTTCATTAAAGGTTTAATGAACTATGATCTTAATTGTTTTTATTTTTAGCTGAAATCTAATGATTATATAATAGCAGTTGCATTCTAGTGTGATAAGCTGTATGTTTTATATTCAATTAACGCACGATCCGATTAGTCGACTAATCATAAAAATTAATCGGTGATTAGTCGACTATAAAAATAATCGTTTGTGGCAGCCCTAGAGTGGAGTGCAGGTGTAATATGATCTCTCTTTCTCCTGCGGGTCAGAACCCTTGCAGCAGCGTTCTAAACTCGCTGTAGGTGAGTACGAGTTGGTGATTAGACTTAGGAGTTAGTAAAGACTGCAATTGTTTTAAGACAGCAAAAGAATGATTATTGAGAATGAAATTGAGCAGCATAGCATTATTAAGATTTATAAGCTGATGAATTTAGCAATTAGCTATGAACATTTAAAATACGTAGTGCACTTAGGAACACTTGGGAAATGATCAGTAACAGTAAGAAGACAAAGACTGTATAGAATGTATAAATAATAATTTCAAATCACGACACACGTATGTTTGTATGTATACACACACACACAGTAGTGAACTACTTGCAACCCACCAGTGATAGTGATGTGTGAAAACCCAAAGCAACACTGCTGTTCCTGATCATCCTGGAAAAGCAGTGTAGGGAGCGCCATATATATTATATATGCCATATATATATTTCCAGTGTAGGGAATATATAATATATATAGTGTAGTGTTATTTGTGTAAATTGTTAGCGGGGGGATGTAAAATATCCCAAATATAAGTATTATATCGCGATCGATCGATCGCCGGTGGTTGGCGAACTAGTAACTCATTGAATCATAGATGTAGATCGGAGATAAATAAACTAGATTTTTTTCAGCGTGAGAAATCGGATGTATAGCGTGTGAGTGTGTGAAGACAGTCAAATGCGTGCATCTCACGCTCATTGCGTGAGAGTTGGCAACCCTGATATATATAATATTATATATAAAATCAACACGTATACTGGTCATGAATTCGTTTTCCATATAAGAAACAGATGCTCAGGTACCTAAAAAAAAAACGAAAGGTGATTTATACAATATTTTTACTTAAAAATTTTACCCCCTCATTGCATCGGTTACGTAAGCTATAAATAAGTGACAAAACGTGTCAGCTAAACAAACCACATAGTAAATAGTACATAACAGATCTGTGTCCTGGCGCAATATGAGCATGTTGTTACGTTACCACATTACAGGATATGAGCATAGGGCACGAATAGGGCACGACGGGATCTCACGGGTTATTGTGTGTTAACGCACCAGGACTAATGGTGTGTTCAGAATGGTCTGGATAAATATGTGGACTTATGATGAGAAACTGGCTAGGGGACGAACGCGTCAGTTGTCTGACAAGCCGCTAGCGAACTGTGCACGACAGTCTGTATGTCCACTGCTGTAGAGGCGGCTACGAAGTCTTTTAAAGGCGCTGCAATCACTGTAACCGCTTTTGGGTGCCGCGTTGGGAAAAGTGCAACATGCAGAAAGGCATCAAATGACAACTTCCGGGTTGTTGGAAGTTGACAACTATTAGGCTTTTTAATGAGCTGACCAATCAGGACGAGGTGGGGGTGGGGTTTCAGGGGGCTGTGGGTCTCCCACAGAGAAGCAGCTGAAAAATGAAGTTTGGTGAGAGTGGGCAGCATGTGAGCTGTGACATGACTCCAAAGGGAAGGTAGCCCATTACGACCAGCAGGTCCTAAAACAGTGGGTACTTGTGCTATATTTAAAATCACCATGATCCTTTCTTACGGTTACGGCGTGAGGAAGAAACTTAGGAATCGCGAACAGCATTTTCGTGTGTACTGGTGTTAATATGACTTTTGCAATATATTTCACGAAGAGGGGGAGCTTGTGGACAAACTCATAATACTGCACCCAATAATAATATATAATAATACTATTATTACTAATTATTACCAATTACTATTACTTATTATTACAAATACTATATATTATACTAATAATAATATATAAACTCATAATATATACTGCTCTATATTACCGTGCTTATCAAAGGTGTTGGAGAGGCTTGTTACCAGACAATTGATCAAATATCTGGAGACTAATAATATTCTCTGTCGGAGTTTCAGTCAGGTTTTAGATCAGGTAACGGCTGTGTCTCCGCCACGCTTAAAATTCTCAATGATATTATCTCTGCTTTAGATAAACAACAGTATTGCGCAGCAGTTTTTATAGACTTGGCAAAAGCTTTTGATAGTGTCAGTCACTCAATTCTTCTAGATAAGTTGGGCTGCATTGGTTTCACAGAACACTCTTTAGCATGGTTTTCTAGCTATCTTACAGACCGAGTACAGCATGTTAAATCTGACAACTTGTTGTCTGAGTTGTTGGGTGTGTTCAAGGGTGTTACTCGGGGTTCAATTCTTGGCCCTACATTATTTTCTATTTATCTGAATGACATTGCTTCCATCACCAAAGATGCATGGATCCACCTTTATGCTGATGACACGGGTCTTTACGCAATAGGTCCATCTCCAGAGACCGTAACCAATACACTACAAAAAAGCTTTTTTAGTATACAACAGTTTTTTTCTACTTTACAGTTACAGATTAACATAAATAAAACCAAGTTCATGTGGTTTAGTAGGAAGCAATCTGCTTCTCTACCAGACCAAAACATAACTTGTGAGGGCACGAAAATATGCCAGGTCACAGAATATAAATACCTAGGCATTTGGTTAGATAGCACTCTAATTTAGTAATATGTGTGGCAAATGATAGAGTCAAAAATTAGGTCTAAAATTGGTCTCCTTTACAGAATGCGTTCTTGTTTAACCCGCTCAGCCAAAGTGACATTAGTGCAAATGACTATCCTGCCCATGTTTGATTATGGTGATATCATATACAAGTCTGCTAGCAAAAATCTTCAAAAACTAGATGTTCTTTATCATTCTGCTATTCGATTTGCCATAAATGCACCTTTTAAAACTCATCATTGTTCCCTTTATGCATCTTTAAATTGGCCATCATTACACATCCGTCGTACCACTCACTGGTATAAGTTTATTTATAAGACCCTCCTTGGTTTGTCACCTCCCTATCTATGTAACTTATTAAAATTGTCGTCCACTGCTTATAATACTCGTTCGGCTCAACTCATCACACTGGAAATCCCCAAAACAAACATAGTATTTGGTTCATCGTCATTTCATCTGCGGCTGCCAGAGACTGGAATTCCCTGCAAAAAAACGTTACAGATTACTACTTTTATATCCATGTCCACTTTTAAAAAGGTTATCGTGAATGTTCTTACTGAATGTTGTAACTGTAGTGTCTAGACATTTTATAATGTTTTGTAGTGTTGTCTGTTTGTGTTGTAAGTTCTTCAAGAGGCTGTGCCTCTTGCCAGGCTGCCATTGCAAATAAGAAGTTGTTCTTAAAGATTTGCCTGGTTAAATAAAGGTCAAATAAAAAAAATAAATAAAATTAAAAACCCAATCTTGTGAATGTAGAGTACAAAACGTCCAAATTTAACTTGTTAACTGCGGACAGTTACCCACTTTATTTTCTTGAATAATAGTGCATTTTTAAGTAAAATACGGGGGAAGGGGGATATGACCTCTGAGTCACCAAAAAAACGTCAGTTGATGCAAAAAAGAGAATGTGATTTATTTATAGGGCTTATCGGCACACTAACGCCAACTGCGGCACCAAAATGGCAAAGGCCAATATGTTCTCATTTATATAGATACGTTTATCAAAGAACAAACAGACCCAGAAAAGCGACCTTAGAAAGTCTGTTGGTTCTGTCATGTCCCCTTTGTAGATATAAATCAATTGTATGTTCAGCCACTATGATCAAGTTTTTGCACAGTCAGAAGCCGACCATGGGTGTGTGATAAACGAGCTGATAACTATTGGGAAATTACTCATTTAAAAATACTTTTTTCCCTTGTATTTCAGGTATTGCAATACACGGACATTATGCAATATTATTATGAAAGAACATTCATTCATTCTTATTACATATTTATCTTATGAAACCAATAGAGTTTGTCTTGCCCGTGCTCTTCGTCATAAAATACAAAAAGCTCCATCACCTGTTTAAGAGGATAGTAGAAACTGTAGTCAAAATCACATCCCATGCGTTCCATTAAAAAGAACGATAAAATTAAAACCATGAGCATGCACTGCCACCTTGTGTTAGGTAGATCCAGTGTGCTCTTCAGACTCGTCCTCCAACCAAAAAAGCAGTGCAGTAGCTTGGAAAAAAAGGAAGTTTTCTAATAAACCATAATAGAACATTTAGGAAAATGTGCTTCACTCATTAGTAATTTCTTATTCATGCTATTGGTTGGAATCATATCTTGCGCACTAACAGATTAAAACCAAGTCAAGGTTTAAAGACACAAGGGAGACAGACACACACACACACAACACAAACACACATTCATAAACATGTGGGCATGGTATTCCAATAAGCACTCTTTATCGACAACTCATTGGCACAGACTCACAGAGCTGATAAATATACCGGCATAGAGAATGTCAGTAATACATCTGCCCATGTCTGTTTACATTTACCTTTAGGGCATTTGGCAGATGCTCTTATCCAGAACATTCCACATATATAGCAGAACATGTGCTCTCTGAGAATCAAACTAGTGTCCTTGCTGTTTCAAGCATCATGCTCTATCTGCTCCAAAAAGGTGAGGTATCCATTGATGGTATTGACGCCATAAATGCTGGCAATCGGGGACTACATTTTACAAGATGCAATCTCCGTATCTCCGAGTATGTCCTAATTTGCTTGAGATCTATAAAATCAGATTTAGGTGTGCACAGAACCCACTACTTACAGTTGTGATCAAATTTATTCAACCCCCAATGCTGCAAAGGGTTTTATGGAATTCAGTGCACATTTGTAATTGTGTTCATAATGAAATCTTACAAGGACTTGTTAAAGAACTAAATGCAACTAAGATAGCATCAATTTTTTTTGTCATAAAGTATTAAATGGCCTTTTTGTGATTTCTTCATTGACACAATTATTCAACCCCTTTACGACTACCACTCCTAAGAACAGAGGTTCATTCCAGTGTTTTCCATCAGGTATTGAAAACATCTGTGGATGTCAACGAGCAGCAATCAAGCATGATAAGCACCAATTAGGCAGATTTAAAAGGACTGTGATACTCAGCTCCTTCTAGACATCTACTGGTGTGTTTCCAAGCATGGTGAAGGCAAGAGAATGGTCCCAGAAGACAAGAGAAGAGGTTATTGCTCTTCACAAGAATGGCAATGGATATAAAAAGATTGCGAAGTTGTTAAATATTCCAAGAGACACTATCGGAAGTATCATTCGCAAGTTCAAGTTAAAGGGCACAGTGGAAACGTTACCTGGTCGTGGCAGAAAGAAGATCCTGACCGCGACTGCTGTGCGCTACCTGAAGCGTAGTGTGGAGAAAAATCCCCGCGTGACTGCTAAGGAACTGAAAAAAGACCTGTCAGATGTGGGCACTGAAGTTTCAGCTCAGACAATAAGGCGCGCACTGCATAACGAAGACCTCCATGCCAGAACGCCCAGACGCACCCCCTTGCTGACTCCAAAGAACAAGAAAAGTCGACTACAGTATGCCAAAAGTCATGTGGACAAGCCACAAAGGTTTTGGAACAGTGTACTGTGGTCAGATGAAACTAAATTAGAACTGTTTGGGACAATGGACCAGCGCTATGTTTGGAGAAGGAAGAACCAGGCTTATGAACAAAAGAACACCTTGCCTACTGTGAAGCATGGCGGGGGGTCAATTATGCTTTGGGGCTGTTTTTGCTTCTAATGGTACAGGAAAGCTTCAACGTGTGCAGGGTACCATGAATTCCCTTCAGTACCAGGAGATCTTGGAGGAAAATGTGATGGAGTCAGTCACAAACCTGCGGCTTGGGAGACGTTGGACCTTCCAACAGGACAATGATCCGAAGCACACATCCAAGTCCACTAGAGCATGGTTGAACATGAAAGGCTGGAACATTCTAGAGTGGCCATCGCAATCACCAGACTTAAATCCAATTGAGAACCTCTGGTGGGACCTAAAGAAGGCAGTTGCAGTGCGCAAGCCTAAGAATGTGACTGAACTGGAGGCTTTTGCCCATGAAGAATGGGCTAAGATACCCATAGGTCGCTGCAAGACACTTGTGTCAAGCTATGCTTCACGCTTGAAAGCTGTCATAACTGGAAAAGGATGTTGTACTAAGTACTAAAAAATAATGTCACTAGGGGGTTGAATAAAACTGATAATGATGTGAGCACAGTAAAGACATTTGTGGTTATTCCATCATAAATATTATGTTATGTTTGTCTAATTTATAAGTGCCTCTTTGATATAATTGTAAATAAGATGACTGAAATGATCAAAATCAATGTCAAACTGGCCAAAACACTTTATTTCAGTGGGGGTTGAATAAATTTGATCACAACTGTAAATCGTAACAGTATATGGATCCGCATATGCAATTGTAGTCAAACAACCGATGTTTCAGTTTGACAGCAAAGCTATGCATGCACCATTAGAATAACATCTTAAGGATGCAAATTATAGTACACATATGGCTTTGGATTTTGCTTGCTACAAAACTAGGCTGAATTGAAGACCATGAGAAAGCAAAAAATGCAGGGTAATGTGGGAAATGCATTAGTTCTCTGCAGGGCTGGACAAAAAATTGGCCCTGGCATTTTTAGACCGGCCCCTCATAATTAGCGGAGCACAACCGACTTGTAATTTATGTATGTGGGATACGACGTGGAATTTTTTTTTATTTTTTATTACTGGTTAAAGTTCAATTCAATCTTAGCATTATATCACAATCACTTTTATGATTTTATTGAAATCATCTCTAATATGTACTTTCTGAATTTATCCAGCTACAAACAAAGCTGCTTTATGAATTCATGCAACGCAAATATGTCTTTAAAGCATTTGACACTGTTTTACTCAGTGTGGGCATATCTTTAACTAATATTACTTTTATATTTTTTTACACTTACTATAATAATCATGCTGAAATTGTAAAGCTTTTATTTATCATTTATAAGTTTTAAAATCTGTAATTTCACTTGTTTGAGTGTTTTTTAAAACATGTTGAACCACAGCATAGAGGCTACAAATTCAAACTACTATGCAGCCTTTCAACACACCTTTAACCTAAATATCTAAAATGCTATGATAACCTAAAGTGGACACTTGCTGCTCATCCAACACTTCTCAGTCTTGACCTTTTGCTATTTTATCTGAATACGCATGCGTGGCTGCTAGATTATGGGAAGTATGCAAATACCAATTAATATTGATACTAAATAATCGCCACTGCTCATCATTCTCATGTTATAAAGTTCCTGTGTTATCCTACCATTACTATCTGCTTACGTACTACACTTTCCCGCTCAGTCTGTCCCTCGGTTTCTCTTTCACAAGCCTGCATCTCTGGCTGCTGCTCTCCCTGTCTGCTGCTGCTGTCTTCACCTACAGAGGACACGGAGGCTACAGCAGCGAACATGTCTGTGATTTTTACACATTTTGTAGCATCTACATTGAGACTCTTCAATTTCTTCTAGTGTAACTTCTCCGCACCCCCTTTCTGCCACTTCTGTTGCTCCGTGCTGCCTCTCCTTTAACAATGCGCTCAACGTTGAACGTAGCGGGAGTTACAGCGGACCACGCAGAGAAAGGGTGGGGCCACTTTCGTCCTATATCCTGATTAGTTCAGTCCACTGTCTATATTGAAGATGGGCCAATGGGCCGCCCCCTCTAAATTGTGTTTTCTCTTAGAAAAAGGAAGGGGAAAAAAAAATAATAAAAACCATCGGTCCCTGAGGACTGTCGGCCCACCGGGCAAATGACCGGTACACCAGATTACCAGTCCAGCCCTGGTTCTCTGTTCTGTGTAAATCTTATGCAAGCTTTAACCGGCATAAGCAGCACCCATTTGAAATCTGAAAGGGATGTATTCTGGTGAAATAAACTAATTTAGTAGGTAATTTATTTTCTATATCCTTCCTCTTGGTGACATCATTAGACATCATGGGCTGCAGTTTCACTGTTTTGCTGATGATGTCCAAATATATATTTGTTCAAAACCATCCCATAGCTTGCCACCTGGTGCCTTGCTGAAATGCCTAACTGATGTGAGGGCTTGGATGACTGAGAACTTCCTGAGCTTAAATAATAACAAATCTGAAGCCATCATAATTGCTTCTCCTGCTACTGTCAGGAGGCTTAGTGACACTACTGTTTGTATCACTGGTTTTGTTGTCTCTACCTCAACACTAGTGAGAAATCTCGGAGTAATCTTTGATTCCACACTATCGTTTGACTCACATATCAACAACACATGTAGGGCAGCTTTCTTCCATCTCAAAAATATCTCTAGGATTCGCCCTCTCCTCTCTCTCACTGCCGCCGAGACTATAGTCCATGCATTTGTTACTTCCAGACTTGACTACTGCAATGCTCTGTTGTGTGGCCTCCCTGCTTGGGCTTTGAGCAGGTTGCAATATGTGCAGAATTCTGCTGCTAGGGTGCTGACCCATACAAAATCTTGGGAGCATATTACTCCAGTCCTAAGTCGTCTTCATTGGCTTCCAGTAAAGTACAGAACACAGTACAAATTGCTTATGTTGGTGTTTAAATCCTAGCACGACCTTGCCCCTTCTTACCTAAGTAGTCTATTGCAACTATACTCTCCTGTGCGTACTCTTCGCTCCTCAAGCCTCCATTTGCTCGAGGTCCCACATATTAAGCTAAGCACCATTGGAAATAGAGCATTTTGTGTTGCGGGTCCAAAGTTGTGGAATAGTCTTCCCGATGCACTGTGAGCTTGTTCATCTTTAGATGTTTTTAAAACCAGTCTCAAAACTCATCTTTTTAAACTAGCATATGGATGATACTATGTATCTGTCTTTATGGTCATTTTAAGTTGTTTGTGCACTTACCTTTTTTATTTTATTTTATTTTTATTATTATCTATTGTACAGTGTCCTTGGGTCACTTGAAAGGCGCTTTTAAATAAAATTTATTATTATTATTATTATTAGTAAATACTAGAATGGTATTCACAGGAAAAAGCCTGAATATGTATATGGTGTGACCAGAAAACCAAAATTAGACTATTTATATATAAAAAAAAAAAGATTAGAGATCCCTAGGTGTTTGGTTGGCTTACACATGGTTCCAAAAGGCTCCCAAGCCCATGCAAGAATGCATGAGATAGTAAGGACCCATAATATTCTTCCCACCATTACTATGACTATGTTCTGGAAGCATGCTGCAGATTTGCTGAACAGACACTGAAATGTGCACTTTCACCCCACACTACTGATCCCCCCCCACCTTAACAGGCAACACGGAAACCATGCAGATCATGTACATGTCCGCTTTAGGAAAAACATGAACTTTCCAGGCAGAAGCATGAATTAGCTTTTAGGTTCCCAGGTTGAGGTCACAGCGAGTTGGCTGGAAAGCCACATTCAACCAACTCATTAGAAAACCATTCCCCACAGACATCTAGCCCAAAGTTCAAAATTCATTTTGTTATCCAAAACACATTTTATTCAAGCACCACACCAAGTTCTAAAAGTTTATTTTAACACCCCAGTGCTTTGTTCACATGCTGATCTTTTTGAGCCGAATGACATTTCCTTTTACATTCCTGATAATACGTTTCACATCATGGCTAAGTGATGGCAGAACACCAACTGCACAAAACCAGATGAGCCAGCTCTGCAGATATGATGCTCGCCAAGACAAGAAACTACAGGTTTGACCAGCAGACCTCACTGAAGAGCACACAATGAGAATAATTTGTCTAATCAACTTTAAAGCCAGTTCAGTTTAAGTTCTAGATTTCTAACCAACAGATTTCTAGTTCTAGATTTCTAAGCAAAATTACTAACTTCCTCTTTTATATTTTGAATTAATATTTGTTCTATCAAGGACAGTCCAGCTCTGAGAAACAAGTTCTCCTGTTATCATTTCACATCCATATTATTAATTTTGTGCGTGATCATTTCCGTATCACCGCCCCTATTTATCTATTGCCCCAAAGTCACAGAAGAGCAAAAATGAGACATCCCTTTCCCTGTGTGCTCACTCCCGTGGACATGGTAACTGCGCTGAGCCCCGACATGGGATCGTTTCAGTTGTTTATAGTAATGTGGAGGTAAACAGAGAGAAACGGAGACTCACCTGCTCAGGCTGGTGCCAGCAGGGGGCGCAATGTCTGGGGTGAGCACATACAGGCTGGTGTTTTTGGGCAGATGTAAACTCCTCAGCAACGTCTGAAACGACAAAGCCGAGCTTAATCAGAGACTAGAACACAGGACCTTTACATTTCTGAAACGGCAACCTGACAACAAATGAGTTTGCAATAAAGAAACACTCACACTGTCAGACACATCTCCGCTCTTCCACCCTTTTAACTGCATTTTCGATACAGGCACCTGAAGCTCTGTCTCTAGTATCTGTTTGATGTCTCCTGCAGAGAGAGAAGACAGTGATTACAAATTATAGTGAGATTGATTCACAGTGTCACCAGGAGAGGGCAGTATCAACCTTGGAAGTCAGATGAATTTTTCACCACTGTCTTTTCATCCTTAAACCATTTCAGTCCACCCAATAAGTAATCGCCACACACTGTTGCAGGGTTTTATAACAGAACCTTTTAACTTGTGTTTAGCACTGTTTTCAGTTCACATATATAATTCCACTTTGAATGAAGCATTCATCAGAGCAGTTCTGAGTAATTTAGTGGGACGGAATGCATGGAATCTTCTGAAGTGCTTGCACTTAAGACACACAGCCGCATGCTCACACGCAGACACACACACAAGCACATTCTTGCACACTCAGAAAAACCACATGTATTTCATTGATTTCTCAGAAATAAATGAGCATGTCACAGGAAGGCAGCAGACCTGACGGGCGAGAGAAGAAGTGTCAGGTGGGATGAGGGGAAGTAGTGAGGGGAGAGCACGGTGTGCAGAGGGGAATCTGCTCCAGCTGCACAGTGTGAATGTGTATATATGTGATCTGTACAGATAGTTCCTCACGCTACTGCATTGTATAGTGAGCCATATCCATAAATGAGAACTGTTTTAGAAAACATAAAAGCCACTATAACTACATGTTGCAGAAAGCAAAGACAATAGGATATCTATAAATACTACTTAAAAATTTTAAAGCCATCAATACAGGCATCTCTGCAGTGTAAAACCTCTAATGTTGATGTGCTGCTGTATCAGATTGCTCCCTTGCTGGGCACACATTTTCATTACTGTATGCGTGAGTGTGTGCACCAGGCACCATCTGAGCGGTCACGTGTGCCACTCACCCACAGCGCTGGCCTCTTCCAGGACCACCTCCACGGAGCGCGTGCGATACTCCACGTGGAAGTTAAGCATGCGGGGCTGCCTCTCCACGATGTGGCGTGCCGGCAGCACGGGGCAGAAGGCCGAGGAGGAGGAGGAAGAGGAGGAGGACGAAGGAGACATGGACGTCGACGCGACGGAGGAAGGCGGGGGAGGGGGCGTGGCCACCGGCGCCGGGGGCGGGCCCGTCTGGGAGCCCTCGCTGGTAAAACTGCTGCTGCTGTAGGTGGGGGAGAGGAGAGGGGGCGGGGCGTGAGACATCCACCGGACCCATTCATTCAGTCGAACGCTTCAGGTGATCGTGGCAAGTTAAATATAGCAGACATTCATTAGCACAACAAACAGGAAATACAGTTTAAGAGCGGCTGTAAATTACTTCCTTGTAAATGGCTCTTTGGTACCAACATAAACATATCCTTGCTACCTCTGCTGCGGCTTCAGCTGTTGTGATTTAGCTAACACGCGTTCCCACTTAAAGCTCCCAATGGGTTTACTGCACTGTAAGGCTGGGGGTCCGTCTGTGGTGTTTGTGGTGGTGTTTTCAGGGGTGGGGCTTCAACTGGCTTTGTACCAACGTTCGTTTTACCATACTGTGCAGAAACACAGATTTCTTATCAACGGGCAATATAACAATATAACAGGCTGTCAGTCAGTTGTGGTGAAGTGGTGAAGCCATTTTAATTGGCCAGTAGTGCATTCTGGTTTAAATGAAAAGGTTGAAAATGCTTCTATACATCCTCAGCCCAACTGATACACTGAAGGTTTCTCTCCAAACTACAAATATCTAAAAAGACTAAATAGTACCAAGAGGTCTTCCCGGTTCTCCCAGCGTTTGTCATTAGTAGGGAAACACGGACACCAGTGGAGAGGTACTGGGAGGGAGGAAGCAACCTCCCCCTTTCAGCGTGACCCACAATGGCGGCAGCGCGGCAATCCAAACAGTATCCGAGTCAATGTAAACAAGCGTTACCGCGGGGATAATATGCGCTGGGCCCAACAGATACTCGACTGTCTTGCATAGAGGAACCTCTCCCTCTCCTTCTCTTTAACTTCTTTCTTTTCATACTGCTATGGCTTGGGGACACAAAACAGCTTTTTTCTGTCTCGCTCTCCCTCTCTCTCACTCTGGGCGGCGGATGGTCAAATTCCCCCAAGCCCCCGTCCCCCCCGTGGCAGTAAATAATGTCTTTTCTGTGGCAGCGGCCGGGACAAAAGGCTCTCTCTTCTCCTCCAGGGTCAGCACATATCGCGCTCAGAGAGAGAGCAGCGTGCCAGGGACGGCGCACAAAGCCCCGATTTATTCCACCTTATTATAATACCAAAAGGTTAAAGACGTTAGGGTCCCGGGGCAGGCAGGACACAAACATGTACACCCACTCTGTGGAAAAAATATGATACACCGCTGACATCACCCAACGTATACTCACAACACAACCACTTTTCACTGGTCACTGTGTCGAGGAGCAGGGGCACAAACCTTTTTGAAGAACACGATGTAAAAGGGAGAACAAACAAAAAGGATTCTTAAACGGACATTTATAAAGTATACTCCTGCCATGAATATGAGAGTACTTCCCAAGGCCATTTCCAAGTGCATCCTAACTGTAAACCAAAAGGTGTGTGTTTTTAACCCCATCATTACCAGAGTCACGTGAAAGACCTTCTGCCATGGTCTGCATGTAGCAACTTTTAAAAGCCCCATCACACCCCATCACATGGAGCTACACATGCACAAACCCATTTACCAATACCGTAACAAAAACAGCGTTAAGTGACCTGTGAGCTCACAGTAATTAAACCTACCAGTAAACCTGGGCCAATGCCTGAGAATGATGTAAGCATGAGGTTAATGCTGCCCCCATGCTTTGTATTACATCTAATACCAGATCTAATACTGTAATTTACGTCTTCAAATAAAGCGATGAAAATTCTCCACAAGAGAGAACAGGCTATGTTTTTATTTTCTCTGGGCGAAGAACAATGGAATTAAACATGATGCAAAGGACTTTATTATTTTCAATGTGAAGGTGGCACAAAAGGCCTGCTGTTGAGTCATATGTGCAGTTGAGCTCTGCTTCCTAAAGCACCGATCTTCACCTAAAGAAGTTTATCCAGCTCCTTGGAATTGTACACTAAACAAAGCAAATCTCAATGCAAAAACCGCGTGACTACATCACTTTATTCTCCGCTAACAACACGAGCAAAGGGCACCCCAGCAGACTTCACAGTCTTTCCATTATTCGGCTTGTGGTAAGAGATCTTCAACGAGGCTCCTTCCGCCATCTCTGTAGAACTCACGCCAGTCACCCAGCCTCATCATCAATAACGGCCACACACACCTTGCATCCCAAGGCTTGCCCCCCCCCAATCAATAAACAACTTTGTGATCCGCAAACGATCTCCAACTGCCCCTCATTCGGACGCTTGGCTTATCAAAGATTCTATTTAAACTTTCCCCCCTGCGCCTCCACCCACTCCTACACCCCCCCCCCTTCCCTTTTTTTAAAAAGGAATTCAGAAACGGTCGTTCCATTGTGTGCACCTAGATGGCAGCCTCCACCCACCCAGCGTTTGGCAGAGAGTAGCACAGGCCCCACAACTCGGTGCCTGGAGCCAGCTGGCGTCCGGAGGCTGGGCGGGGGCACTCCACGAACGGCTGGAGGCCGTGCTGCCAGAGCCCATTCATAATTACGGGCCTTGGAGGAAAACGTGCTGCCGAGCCCCGAGGCGTTTGCACTTGGCTCACGCGCACGCACGGAATAAACCGTCCTGCGGAGCGTGAGGCGCTTGAATGCGTCCGCCCTTACGGCTCAGACACTTTCTGACCGTTGGAGAGAAACACGGTGCGGGGACACAATGCCCTCACACAGGCTGCCTTGGTCGGCAACAGTTTCGATTCCTGTTATTTGTTTCTCCTGTTCATTTCTCTCTGAAACAAAACTGCAGAGGAATGTGCATGCAGTCCAGTAGGCCATGCAAAACCAAATGCTTGGATGCAAAATGGTTAGCAACATTTCCAAATTCAGGTGTTGGTGAGGTTTCTTCTCCCCCGTTGCCCAAGACGGAGCCAGACCTCTGTGGGCCCAGCACAGGACAGACGAGTCTTCTACCATATGCAAATTAAGCATAGCATTGTCAATTTGGTGACAACACCTCGAAAAGCTTGTGGTTCAACCTCAACAGTCATCCTGAAAAAGGAGAAATGAGTGCAGAACCGTTTGAAATTTAAATGATATATTAGTAAACAGATTTTAACATTTTCTGGAACTCTGCATGAATTCAGGTATCCATGTTATTATGTTTATAAAACATTTCAAACCATGGTCATTCTTGAAAAATGTATGTACACCTCTTACAAGGACAATTATTACAGACAAATGTGAACTCACGTTCCAAGTTTGAGCTGCCCCTACCAACATAAAACAGCAGCCTTTTTGGGGGACTATGCCTCCACAACTGAATCTACTCAAGTGCAATATTACCCAATCAAAGACATATTTTCTAAAGTGTTCTTTGATAAGTTGATTAACTGGAAACACAAAGCAACAAACACATTTCTACAGCTCCGAGACTCCACCCACCCATCTGCACTACTTCTCTCCCCACCAATAGGCATCATGATCAGCGACGGAGGACTACGCAGACGCCCAAACCCAGGGCCGCCACTTACAGATCTGCAGGCGTCTGTTCGACAACACCTGTGTTCACCACGCCTTCCTGCTCTGCTGTAGTCTGCTAAAGACCACAGGGAGCACTGAAACCATGTTCTAGGAGCAAATGCCTGCAAACAAATACCAAAGTTCGATGTTCCGATAAATGTGTAGTGTGGATGTGTACATGCTTAGTTTAAAGTGATCCCACATGAAACCTTATCCCCACTGTGAAGTATGGTGCAGGCTGTCTCCGGGCCTGGATGGATTACCATTAATAAATGTCAATATTCAGCAAGAGAATTTGAGAGCTGTCTATGCATTTAAATATGGGGAAGGGGTGTCCTGAAATACACAAATACACAAACTATCCAATCACAACTATAAATCAGCAACAAGAAAATTCCATATTTTAGAATAACCAAAGGAAACAAACCAAAATTAATTTATTTAGATGAATGGGATATCTAGTCTTTATCTGGGGCTTTTTCAGCAGATACTAGAGGTGGGTATCACCACTGATTTCCCAGTTCGATTAGATTCCGATTCACAAGGTCCCGATTCAATTCGATTTTCGATTCGATTCAATATCGATTCTTGTAGAGAAATTTCAGTTACAATAAAAAGTGTAGTTTGAATGTGAAATGTTGTAATGATACAAGGAACACTCAAACTTTATTAAAATGTATTAAGATATTAGTGTTTATACTGTGAACAAGTTACATTCTTTTTTAATATTGTAATGATAATGGGATTATTGGGTTACTGTTTCTTTAAGTGTGTGTGTGTGAGTGGGAGAGCGCAAGGAGCGAGAGTGATAGAGAGAATTCAGCTATTTACTTCTGTTGAGTGAATTCGCTTGTATTAACCCATTTATGCCCAAATTTTTCCCAGACATGCAAATATGAAAATCATGTGTTATTAGCAACCCTTTGAAATAATCAAGAATTATTTCCTCCAAAAAAATGAGAAAAGTAGATGAAAAAGTGTGGTTTTAAATGGTTTTATTTATGATATGCGTATTCTCAATGAAAGGTTTGTGCCACTACTCGTGTGATGGTGAGCAGATCAATGGTCCCTCCCATAACATCTCTATAAAAGTAATGACTATTCACAAGTGCACTGTTGAGAGACCATGCAAAAATGGGCCACCACCACTTCTTGGACCTGATTGTGATGTTGAATCTTGAGGCCCCTGACCTAATCTGGTCTGTGGGATGAGCGTGAAGCGTCCCCCATATGGCTTCATATGATGCATGTACCGTTTGTGTGAGGCAAGGCTCAAGATTTTATAACAAAAACGGATTGGTTTGCCTCTGATAAACTGCTTGCATCCACGATGGCCATAATATCGTATCATGCTTTCATACACAGCCAGCCATTCTGGATATGGCATGACTTTGTATGACGTGTTGAGCTCAGTGAAGATGGGTCTGACTTCGAAAAATGAGTCCACTGTGATCTTGGTGTTGTCAACAAAATGTAGAGAGGCCATGATCTCATCAAATCAATTCCTCCGCATTGCATTTGAAATGCTTTCATTTTGTACATCATCAAATGACCAGTGCATACGCCTTCTTGGAACTGTGTATTTTACTGTATCCGGATTCCAGTAAAATCCCATAGAATGTAGGGAGCTCTTCCATATTCATATTCAGTGGCCTGGCCTTGGTCTGGGTAGAGTAGAGTTTGAAAATTTCAACATTGATCTCTCATTGCATTCATTGGATCAGGACAGCTCTGTTTGACACATTCAGCAGCATTGGGGCTGTATACTTTGTATTCCTTTGGCTTGCTCATTAGGGATCTGGACCCATACAATTGTAAAGCTGCTTTGTGACAACATGTGTTGTGAAAAGCGCTATATAAATAAATTTGACTTTGACTATTTTTTACCACCTCAGGCTGTGCCCATACCCCTTCGGGCTGACCCCTCTGGTTACTAGATGACCTTGAAGGTTCCTCAGACTCCATTCTGGAATTCAGAAGACCTTGGGGTGTCTTTAGACCTGTTCTGACATCTAGGATATCTTGGAGGTCTCTCAGACTGGCCAGTCTTGTGACATGAGGATGTTGGAGGCTCTTTGATCTTATCTATTGGGTGGCTAGAAGATCTTGGCCGTTTAACAGTAAACAGTGGTGAAGAAGAGGTTGGCTCTTGTGGTTGCCTGGAACGTTTTCTAAAGGCTCTGTACTCTAATTTTCAAAGGTGATATTTTGTAATGGGGGGCTGGTTGGGGTGGGGGTGAGGGGAGGGGGAGTTCACAGTAAATTTTATTCCGGTCATCATCATCTGTCTCCAACAGTTCAGCATTTTAAATTCTGGCTGGCAAATGGCCCATCTCTCCCTGGTAGTCTGAACCATATCTGAACCATCACTTATAAAAGCATCTTTCTTATTTTGAGGTATGATTGCAATGTTGCATGTTTGTCTGGGCCATCATCTACATGTCAAGGACTTCACTTAGTCATCCTGAAGAATTTTGTATATTTAGTATGTGTGCACCTAGATACAACTTTCTATCCCACCGGTCACAATTGTGACTGCTTATATGTTTACTCATTCTGCAAACACGCCAAAGACATTTGACTAATTGTAAATGCATACATCATACCTAAACAACTTCGAGAGCATGTGTACAAAAACATTTTTTCTATGTTTATTTCAACATACTTTACTATCCTTTTATTTGGGAGCTTTGAGGCAGCCATCCTCTTCTCAAGATGCAACCAGGAAACTGCTCTGGTCATGTGACAATTTACTCAAAAAAATTTGATACTGCCCACATTTAATTGAAACACTGTAATATTTCAATATATCCTTATATAGTATTGGGAAAGTACCCAGTAACATTTTTAGAGGCTTATAATTAATGAATTTTTTTTTGGTCGACTGATGGGTTGAAATGGGTTAATGTTAAAATAAAAGAGAAGAGTTGTCAACTGTAAACTTGCGTGATGGTCCGCGCCCCGAAACGACGTAATCGCGATGGCTCTGCCCATGCGCTGTCGATTCGCGAGGTCGTGCACCTCTCAAATTTTGTATCTTCGCGCGCGCCGTGCTTCAGCACAATGAACAAAGTCATATTTGCAGGGTTCATACACCTAAACAAGTTGGAATTAAAGCACGTCACGCGAGATAAAACGCGAGACGTTAAAACGGTACGCATATGCGGGGAAAATTGGCCAATTCTAAAGATCGATCTCAGGTTTAATAAATCGATATCGAATCTTTCAAATGAAGATCGATTTGAATCGAAAAATCGTTTTTTTAAACACACCCCTAGCAGATACAGAAAGCATCTGTTTAATTGACCCTGTAAAATATTATGCATCACCTTGTTAAAAAAGTTAAAATATTATGCATCAGGATTTGAAGATCAGGTCACATTTTTAGAGCTGTGCTTACAAAAGTCGAGACAAAAGGGTTCACAGCACGTTCTTCAGAACTGGATATTCGGAGTGAAGGAATACAGGTCTGACACAGCATCGCGTGCGCCATTAAACCCCTGATGGCTACATCTGTTCAAAGTCCTGTAAAAATCTTGCTGCTTTGTCAGTCATTTTCCCGCATTAACAGGGTTATCAACTAACCACCACATTGAGAAACAATGTCCACAGCAAATCTGGCTGTTACATTCAAAAATGTTTTCTTAAGCAATTAATCACCACTGGGCTTTGGGAAGGAAACGAGTTGACATGTTCACCAGCTTATACTTCACACTCATTTCCTACACAGCTGCTTTCCAGCCATGAGATTCTCCTCCGTCTAGCCTTGCACACATTTATCTGAAATACCTACCATGATCTCGCACTATTACACCCCACAACTGCTCCATCACTCTGCGAAGTAAGCGCGGATGCAAACTGCCCCCCCCCCCCCCCCAACCCTTTTCCCAGCCAGCACGGGCACTTCTGTGAGCACCAGCGTTTGGTAAAGAAACCAACAGGGTGTTCCTCTGACATCCAGCGAAGGATGAACAACCACGACACGGACTTCATTAAGAGGGGATTAGACACAAAGCACAAGAGTCATTTCTTTATTAACCACAGCAGAAGTGTGTGCTGTTTGGAGACCAGGTTCATTACTCAAGGAAACGTTATGACTGTCCAACGTACCTTTGCAAGATGCCGTTTTCTTGTGGGATCACGCCATTGATGGCTGCCTGTAGTAAAAATGAACAAAAATTTTTTTTAACAACCACTGCATGTTACAAAAATGACATACACAAATAATATGCACAAGTCTACTAAAAAAATTGTGTTTCTGAATGAAAAATAACATGAGAAATCAAACTACTACTACTACGGCATCGCCAGTTGAGTGCAAATACAGAGGGGTTTTGTGGGCACCACAACTGCACAACCACTCACAGGACACCAATCACTGAAAGCACTAATCACTTATACTGATCACCTAACAATACTGTGCCAAGTTCCTTCATCACATGACCAGCTTCACTATGCAGACTAAACCAAATGCCCAAACGGCGGAACAATCACCACCAGGAAAAACCGAGAAGGAAAAGGTCAAGACTAGAGTCTGGCATGCTAACGGTGTACATCAAAAGTAAATGATAACGCAACGAATGACAGTTACATTTACAATACCCCATTGAGCTGAACACGGGGGGGAGGGGGGGGGGGGGGGATGGGGGCTAACACACTGCAGCCTTTCCCAACTGATGAGGACTACGGGGTGACAGCAAACAAAAGAAGTGCTTGATAAATAATGAACAACTATCAGTCTGTCAAGCATCCATTCAGGAACACACATTACACATGAGAGGAATGCTGCAACGTGGGTTACACGTTTCCTTCCCTTTCAGGCCTGGAATGCCCCATGATGCCCTCCGATCTGCGTGTGTGCGTGTGTGTGTGTGTGTGTGTGTGTGTGTGTGTGTGTGTGTAAAATCCTGAGCCTAGCATATGGCAGTGTACTCGATGAGCATCCAAACGCAACCAGGGCCTAAAAGCACATCTCAAAACAGTATTTTTTAAACTACTGTTTATATTAACTGTAAAATGTCTGCTAATACTCCATTTTTAGAGTCACCTGACAAGTTTCAACCCATCACCAAAGTCTGAGCTCTATTGCCTCTTAAGCAGCCTAAGTCTATACTTTCCATGGTTCCAAAGTGTTCATTACACATTTAATTTTTTACTGAAAAATTACAATTTCAATAACCTTTTAATATGCGTAATAAGCACACTGGAGTATAGTAAACAAAATCTAATGAATCAGATTAACCAACATCTAGGCAATGTCCTCAGATAATTATTCATTGGGCAATAATTATTCATGCATTTATTTTTACACATTTATTCCCATGCTGTGAAGTCAGCACAGCACAAATCACAGACAAGCAGCAGACCTACACAATTCTGAAAACATCCGATCCCCACTTCCAGCATATTCTCTGGCTTTAGGCATCAGAACCATCCTGACGCTAATGTAAGGGTTTACTCAGATGCCTGGTGTGAGCGTGCACACATGTGCCAGACCTAAAGCAATGCTGTTCAGTGCTTCAGTGCACGCCCTGCTCCGCACACAGGAACAGCAAGTCATCACATTTACAGGTGCATCTAGCTACTGCACAGGGAACGGTCCTGCTCACTGTCACGCTAGCGGAATGCAGACAAATGGAGAATACAGAACACAGAAAAATGTCCCCACTTTGGTTTTAATAATGCAAATTTATTTATTCTGTATATTGTTGTGTGTGTGTGTGGGGGGGGGGGGGGGGGGGGTACTCTCTACTCTCTCTGAAACAGTCACTTTAGATTTGCACTGACGCTGCACATTCTTTATAGTCTATAAATATATATGGGGAGGGACACCCTGCAGCAGTGGCCTTTCAGGTTACTGAGCCCCCCGTGTTGATTAATGCTACTGCAGCAGAGTGGATGGAGGAGACAGGCACTAGTGGGGAAGCTGCACAACATTATTTTTGGTATGTTGTGCTCACATCAGTCAACTGCAGTCATAGCAGTATGAAATCTGGTGAACGGCATTGTGAAAAACAATAGCTAGTATATGGAAATTGTGTAGCACAAAGGAACTGCTAAAAATATGACAGTGTGCTTGATCAGAGACTGAGAACAGTAGTGCAGGTCTTGATCTGAAGTGCAATTAAAATGTTTCTAGATTATGACGTTTTTCGAATTATCCACCTTTGCAGAAGCAGTGAAAAATGTTTGGATTTGTTACTTGCTATACAGTATACATAGTTCATTATGTAAATCACACTCAAAAAACCCATAAAAGAGGAAACTGAAATGCCAAGGAATTATTAAAATAGATGTAATGACAATAATTCCAGATCAATATCAATAGCTGTCTGTGTTGGTGTCAAACTATCTTTATTTGATTCACTGCACAGAGACTTTTTCTTTATGTATACATCCACATAAACACAACATGTTGCTACCCCATTATTAAACTTACAACATTTTTAAGCATTCGTTTTCCAACACTAAAATGGTTGCAGTATTGTGGTACGTCTGCTATCATTTTAGTGTATAAGAAAAATTCTGCTGGTTTCTTTTGACTAACTTCAGCAAGCCAGATTAGAATGACAATGGTGAAGTTAGCAAAGCAATGGTTTGGGGTTAATGAGTTGGAGGAGAATGGTGTAGATTGCCACACCATCACAAAAGAACTAATCTGTTGATATCCACCACAGTTTATGGGGCTGCACTTTTGCTGGTGCAAATGTCAACACTGCATCAGAAGATCTGTGCTAAAGCAATCTTGTGTTGTAAAGCACAACAGGTCCACGTGTGCTTTACATGAATGGTCACAAAGAGAAAGCAGAATAACCACCTCTTGTTAAACAATTTGCAATTAGCCACACATTCACCGATTTGCTGTGTCTGCAAGAACACAAAAGCACTAGGACTTACCACCAAGTCCCAGTTGTTCTGTTCTAGAAGAGTGATAGCTTCTGCAATGTTGTCAATCCCAGTGCATGCCTAAAACCAAAGGGGAGATTTCCCACAAGTAATGAATGTGTCATCACAGGACTGTTCAGAGTGCATCACTTTCACTCAAACACACTATCAGTCTGATTTGCGTTGGGACGCCCCGTTACCAAACAGCAACGCTGATCATAATGCATTTTAACGCAATCTTAGAAGCAAAGCTGTGTCGTCTATTAAACGTTCATCGTATCAGCGAATTGATAACCATATTGCATTTGTATAAATGCAAGAATGTAAGAATACTCGCCAAGCAACAATTCCCAACATGTGTTATTAACGGCTGAGTAGCAACAAATGATTAGCGTTTAAACCTACTGTTGTAAATGTTGAATAGTAACTAACTAGGTTATACATAAGACTGTTACACGAAGGTCAGATATCAAACGACCTCCCTGCAGGTGTATGTGTTTATTTAGACACGTTTGCTCTTTCTTTACACAGACAATGTTCAACTACAAAAATAAAACACGACCATGTATTTAATTCGTCAATAGAGAATCGGTAATAAACGTATGTGGCAATTACAAGAAAATTTAAAGAATGTAGCGAATATTTTAAATTTTATAACCCGGCCAAATGTTATAAATTAGTAAACAAACAGGCAAAACCCGTTTGATTTAACAGCCTCACTAGCTAGCTAACTAAAATGTCCAGTCATAGCCATAGTCCTATTTTATTAGCCAGCTATGCTAGCGAATGTAGTACTGACCCACAGACAACCAGACATGTTCATGTTTACATTTATTAACAGAACAACTATACACGTATATATTTTATTTGCTCATGAACGCCGGTGAAAACTTCACACGACATGAATTAGTCGTCCGTCTCAGCTAGCAGCTAGTTCGCCGGCTGCTGTCAAAGTGCAACAATGAACCAGTGATGTAGCATGTAGCTTCGTGCTAGCTGGCTAACTTCCACAAGTGCGCGTCTACCGCCGTAATGTCACACAGATAACGGGGCGACAACCGCGTTGTTCCGCAGCAGAGTTACAGTAAATCATCGTGTGTGTGTGTGTGTGGTGAAACAAACCGTTGAAAGCAGCTCGGTGGCGACTCGTGAAGACGTTAGCTGGACAACTTACGGGCTAACAAACTGTCAGTGACCGAGCGGGCTAGTTAGCTAGCCTGCGGGCTAGGCATGTAAGACAAGGGTTGGCGTGAATGCTAACTAGCTAGCTAACTGGCCTTCTGGACAAAAAACAGCGTCGAGCGTTTGAAGTGTGCGACCGTCCTGCCCAACATCGAAACGAACGGACGTTTGTAGTTAAGATAGTTAATATTTCAAACACAAACCTACCTGAAAGTCGGCCAAAATCATCTCTCTGTCCATGTTGCTGCCGCTATCGGAGGCCATCGCGGTGAGCGGCTAATGCTAACGCTAATGCTAGCTCCTCTAGTATCGCCACAGACGCGTCGCCCTGACTCACTCGGTCCCTTCAGCACACAGTCTGAGGCGCACAGGGCAACTAAGGAGTCATGTACAAATGTCGTTTTGAATCTTAAGGCCTATTTTGACCCCCAGGATGTGTCCTGATGTAGCCAGGACTTCCAAAGCAAATGCAATCTTCTCCTCACTCTCAAACTGTTTTAGTAGATTTTCTGTTACCCGTCACTTTTTTTTATCAAAGCAACGGAAACATTGTACGGCCGTCGCGAAGAACTGTCGTAAATTGAGTACAAAAACACGTTTTATGAACGCAGGGGTCACACAGAACTGAGCACAGTCGTTGATCCTAAACCTACAGATTGGTTTGAAGTAATATTATGTGGGTTCAAACATGTTTAGCGTTAGAATATATGGTATATTGTAAATTTCACCTCCTTTCTTTGGAAAAGCCTATTGTTATGGGAGAGGGGCTTTTCGTTAAACGTAATATTTAGGTGTTAGTTTGCATAATAAGGTCATATTAAAGACTGGTGCAATATTTTCAGTTCAGTTGACAGCTTAAACAGACTCAATACATTACCATTATATTTCATTTTAAAGAATGTATGTTGATGTGTGCGATTTTACGCCACACATAAGCTAGATTATTTCTGGCTAATTTGACATTCGAGATCTTTGCAAGCGTGCACTAATTAATCGTCACCCATATGACTGATCTCTAAATTGTATGATCAGATTACAGTGATGACGAATCACAATGTAAAGTCACGGTTGAGCTCTCGTTTGTCATAACAATAACAATAGCAAAAGTTCAGCAGTTTCAATATTTGTCCCTAATGTAACAGACTAATTAACGGGTTAATGATTGCTGCTCCATGATTTTTTTAAAAAGAGCTTCAAGCGAATTCATACATGATGCATTATCTGTGAGGAGTACGCAAGAGGGAGAGCCCAAACTGCTCATGAACCTCTTCTCAACGTTAGCCTGCCGTTGAGTCCCGCCTCTCCCGTCGTCTGTTTTAAAAGTGGGCGGAAGTCCTTTATTTCAAAAAATGAATGATGTCAAACAGCAGCGGACTCTGTCTTACAACGTCAACTACCTAGTGCCGTTCAGGTTGTCGAATAGCTACATCAAGAAAATGTTACGACGACACATCGATGTAGGGTATTTGATGCAACTGTTTACACAGGTAGCTGGTACAATATTATATTTCACATTACACTGTGACACTATTGCGTGTTTTTGGTGATGCGTAATGTAGCCTATCATCAGCTAGCTTCAATTTAACGACAGGAGTATGAACAAGTGATATTTGCATTTTAACTTATGTTGTACTGTAGCGTGAATTGGTAGAGAAACGCAACAGCGGTTACTTATTACTCAAAGTCATCATCCGTTTGTACTTCTCATCTCAGAACAGCTTACCTTTTGTTTTTACCGCTTCAAATACCAATGTGTGTAAAGTCATAATAAAACGAACCTGAATTTGTTCAAATGTGCAACGACATGCAGACGATTTCGTCTGAGTTTGAAATGGGCGGGAAGCTTGCATAAAACTTAGAGAACACATCCTTCTGTAATGATTGGGTGGCTGGGGCTAATCGGTGCTCGAAGTGACATTCATTCTCTTCATGTTTTCAGACGCGTGATTGGAGACATCGATAGGTCCTGTGAACATGACCCACACCTTGGGGAGCCACTTTTAATATCGTGCACCTGCGTATCAATGCACAAGTACGACTCGGAGTGGATTTGCACGTTTATTGTCCATTTTTGTGATCAGGTTAAGGAGCGCCCAGTGCCTTGTCTGCTACAGCAGCAAAGTGGCATTTAGTTTTCTTCTAAAACGTTTTACGGGATTAGATGTTTTTCAAAGATGCGAGATCTTCACAAGCGTGATACTTGGAGCTGAGCTGCAGCGAACGTGAGCTGCGCGAGCGCCTTTCTGGAGTCAAGGCGAGAACATTTTCAAGCTCGTATCGGATCATGTATTTTTGTAAAACACGTTTTCGCATACATACTTCTCGGATATGGCGTGTTATCCCCGTTTTCCGCACTAAGAACGATTGTTACAGTGGGACGATATTAAAACCGGAGGCGGACCTTGGCTGAACACCAACTTTCGGGGGCTGGAAGAAGAGACTATTTACTACAAATTCGTAGTGCTTCGCGTCCCAATCCGGATTTGTCATCAAAAGCAACATCGCAAGATTTTAATTGAGTCCGTTATTGTACTCTCTCACCATTTTGTGAAGATCATGGCCGGAGCTCCAGATGCAAATGGGTTGTGCAATGCAGCTGCGAGAGGGGACCGGAGAGAAATTGAGATGATATTGCAGAGCAACATTGACGTTAATGAAAAGAACGTTCACGGCAGGACAGCGTTGCAGGTTGGACACACCAATCGACTATCAGAACTTATACTTTGCTTTTAAACTTAATGATTAAAATATTTTCACTAATAATCAGCCTGAAGTGAAAAGGTATATCTCGGAGCAAGATTGACTTCATTACTCATGTCACGACAATACCTGAATAATTTATTTGGGTTGTGTTTATTATCATTATTATTATTATTAGAATTATTATTATACGTTATTGTTTAGGCTATGATCGGATATATTGTTATAAATATTGGATGGCTAATACATAGACATGACCTCTATAATGAGGTTTTCTAGCTTGTAGGTTTTTTATTTTTACTGATAAATTAGGCCTTTTTCATCTCAGCAGGATTTCGCTCACAGGCCTGCTGCATGGTAGCTGCTAAACTCAAAGTTATCATTCATATTGGTCTAAATAGGTAATATATAATTCACATTGGTCTAAATGGGGTGTAGGCCCTAAAGTTTTAGAAAAGTTTGTCATTCAAAGATTCAAAAATGGTGTCACTTCCCGTTTTACAGTTGTCTAACAGTAAGCTATAGATTTCTAAACATTTTAATGTCCGTTAACCTGTCTTTTTTTTAAATTACTTTTTATTTAGTTCATTTTTGGATTTGGCCTACTTTAAATAGGAAAATTCTAACCCATGTATAGAAAAGCTACCGGCATCATAGGCCTCTTAATATGGCGTTAAAATACAACAAAAAACATTTTCAGTTTTATAGTAGAACATGGGGTATATTTAATAAAACAAATAGCCAATAAAAATAGAGAATTGCAGATCGAACTTGAAGATAAAAGCACTGGTTTGGATCAAATACGCACATAATTTATACAAGGGTCTTCTTTCTGTTTTGATAGCTATACATTTTGAAATGTTTAATGTTTGAACAGAATTGCGCGTAACATCACAGGCCTGAATGTTAGTCTAGATCACTCCCCCAAAATATTAACATTTAACATTAATAAGAGGCAATAGGTTCTTCCTTCAGTTCAATAAGTAGGCCACATTGCAGCTGTGGAGTGTGTTTACATAGTGTCTTTTACAGAGTCGCTTTTACACTGGTTAGGGTGATTACTAATTTATATACTGTATTCCACAAGCTCTGTGCAAGTTTCGGCTTTAGAATGACTAGATATGTGGGTAGCTATGCATGTGGTGGAGTCCCAGATATCGAGGCAACAAATATGCACTTGATGAATGGTAGGCTAGACAGAACACATAATTGAACTGTGCTCTGTAATAGTATAATTTGATCCTATTTTGCATGTTTCTTTTAGACATTTCTCAGACAACCACTGAAGAGAGTTGAATTTGAAGGTTTCTAATTCAGAAATTGTATTTTTTAAATGTAGCCTAATGCATATTCATTATTCTGATGCTGACCCTAATTATAACAGTGTAGAAATTAACTGTGGGAAACAGAATTAGTTTTATTATCTTGCATACTAAAAGTGGGGTTTAATAACCAGTGTAGGTTACTTGAATCCATAGTGTGTCCAATTATTGTGTCCAGTTAGTGATATCAGAAACTGTAAATTCAAAGTTTTGAGTATGTAAAAAGTAATGGAAATTTACATATTTTATTTGTGAGGAATCCATTAAAAATCCAACCATTAAAAGCAAGACCCATTTCTCATTTAGGTCTAAGTCCTAAATGGTGATTATTATTACCTGCTTGTGACATCTAATAAGAAAAATCCTTAAACGCGTTAATGTGTCATGGTATACTGTTTTTTTATTTTATTTTAAAAACATCCTCTAAAAAAATCCCAACGCATTAAAATCGCCTATTATTTGTGCTTGTCTTGTAGGTGGTGAAACTAGGTTGCCCCTCTGTAGCGGAGATACTACTTCGAGCAAAAGCGGACCCGAACATGCGCGACCCCATCGGAGGACTGACCATTACACACGACGCGGCCAGAGATGGATACGTGGACATGCTTCAGGTGCTCGTGAACTACGGCGCCGACGTCAATCTCCTCGACAACGGCGGTAACCTGCCTCTGCATCTAGCAGCAGGAGAAGGGCATCTGGACGCGGTTCAGTTCCTCATCCAGCACACCACGCATCCTTTCCATAAAAACCAAGCAGGGTTAACGCCTATTGATCTGGCCTCGGTGCACAAGAAAAACACCACTGCGCACTGGCTAGTCACGTATTCACACGTTAATTCACAATCAAACTATTGACCGTGAGCTTTGCTGTGCCACAGAGGTAGGATAGCTAAAGGGAATTTAAAAGTATTGAATATTCGGCTAACTACCTCTTTTATATTGTGAAATCACAGTTATGAGGGTTTGGAGCTCAAGGGAAGGTCATTTTAAACCAGGATTTCTTTGTGAAACTGATCCCTGATGTGGTTTTGGCTGAAAGGGTGAATATTTCAATAGGCTACACGTTACGCAGCTGCCATTTTGCGCAATTGTCACGTCCCTTCAGACTTTAATTTTCAAACGGCAGCAAAAGAGTCTCTAGTGAGTGTGTAACGCCTGGAGGGGATTACGACTGTTGCCGTTTTAAATCAAGAAAGAAAATCGTCCTGATTGGAGAAGACGGCTTATTTTGTTTTACTTAAATAATCGCTTTAGGCCTAATTTTCTTTCCTTTTATTTGTTTGTTGATTAAATTGCACTTTTGCTTGTACATTATGCATTTCATTACTTTACAAATTTAACTGTGAACGAACGTCTTTCTGTCGAAACAAGGCATATTTGCAAAATAACCAAAGACAACCGTTAAACGGTTTCCAAAAATGGCAATATATTTGACTTGGTTTATGTATCCTATAGGCTATGCGTGGTTCATCCTTTTATTTAACTGATCGGATAACACTGAAATTGGGTTAGGCTAATGTTTTCCAAAGTAGACCTAAGTCAAAAATACCGTCTAATAAATTGGATAGCCCGTTACAAGTGATGATGAAATACTTTAATATGAAGTAATAAAACGCTGTGACTAAATTCTGCTGTTTGTGTCATTTATTTATGTTCGTGTATTTAAGTTCTTACTTGTGTAGTGGACTATGAAAGCAAACATGCATGCCCTAACACTTGCGATCCTCAAAGCATGATGTGGCGCTTAATTAATTCCTAATCATAAGCAGCTTTGTCATCCATTAAAAAATGTTCAGATCGTTTTCTAAAATATTTAACAGCAATTTGCATGTATAGACGATATATTATGAACAAGTTACAAACATCTGTTCATCTGTAGATTGAACATGAATGGTCTAAGCGATCTTTTAAAATAAAGATCAAAACCATCTTGTGCACGTTTTACGCGCGCCTCGCGGGTACTTTCCGTGTCTGCAGGGTCGTGTGGGGTTGTGTGTAAGGTTACGTGCGGATCTCGGTACTGTTGAGTCCAGTGCAGCAGTGTTGGTGCAGGGCTGGCCAGTCTGGAAACGACGTTCCCACTTTATCTTTGGAGCTTAGGTTATACAGCCCGTTTCTGTTTTTCATGCCTAAAGTAGTCTGGGCTTGTGACAAATTGTTGGCTACTTTAGGACATGTTACGAGAAAGTGAAAGCAAAACAGAAGGAGAAATAGTATAAAATCTCTAACAACATTAGCTAAGGGGGAAAAAAAGAAGAAATCCGTTAGATCGGTCTGAGGAAATAGTCCAGCAGAGGCTTGGCCGGTGCCAAGATTTTCGAATTTTGGCGCTACCGGGGAAAAAAAAACTCTTGTTTTTCTTGTAAGGGTACGAAAAAAACATCGCAAAGGATGTCAATTACTTTTTTCGAAATGTATTTTTGTTTTTTTACAACGTATTTTTTTGAGAGATGATCCTCTTCCTGGTTCTGCGACTTCGATAAGGCTGTAAGTTAATAACTCCAAAGCCAGATAAGCATGGTTGCTATGCCATTCTGCATTCTGTGAAACCGATTAGGATGAATAATCCCCTGAGATATTTTATATATTGAAAACTACTGCAGTATTTGCACTAATTCTCATTCAGTGTTCTGGAAACCGTGTTAATAGCTCAATGCGCAATTGGCAAACAAATGTTAGGCCATGCCAGTAAACTAAGTTATTGTGACACTTTTATACACACTATATATATATACATATATATATATATATATATATATATATATATATATATATATAACAGTGAAAATTCACACATCCACAGGAACTGGTCATTATTTTCATACATTTCTGTTTTAATAGCTGAATATTTAAGGCAAGGCAACGTTTATTTATATAGCACCCTTCATACACACCAACAATTCAAAGTGCTGATAACACAAGTCATTGTCATAAGTAGTTTCACAGTGAGCTACAACCAAGAATTGTATTATGTGGATTTTACAGTGCAAAAAATATCTCACTGAGATCTAGTACACCATTTGGACTTGGTGACTCAGTGAGCATACGTAGAACCCCTCAGACCAGTTAAGGTTATCTAGCAGGTGTATTTGTTCCATCTTAGAGTGCCTTTGCATTTTTTACACAGGGATTGTGGAGTTTTGTTCTATTTTTGCATAGTTGCTCAATATTGCTTCATAGTGTAAAAAACATCCTATATTTATATACACCTTCATATGCATAAAAGTAAAATTTCATGTTGTGTGTCTAGACCTACAAGATTAATTATCATTTCCATGTCACATTAAATCAGCAGTTTAATAAAACTATATATTTATGGTTTCTTTAGAGATCAATTCATGGTTTTTTTGTTTGGACTGGAGTTTACCTGAGGACAACCTTAGACTTAAAGCATCAACTTGAAGGAATGCACATAGAAGGACTTTGTAAACTTGGCATGGCTAAAATGTATGTTTTTTTTTTCTTAACAACCAACATTGACAGTCTTAAACCACACGGAATCCTCCTTAGTTTCTATGAAGGTGATTTGTCAGTCAAGTAGCCATATGGCGGTGAGGAGTTGAACAGTCAACAGAGCTAACATTATCGGAAGACCACAAAGAGAGCACATGTTCCGGCTCCCTTCCTGTTCTGAGACAAGTAATGTGGTTAGATGAATGACAGGGCAAAAACCAGTTTGAGCTCCATGCTTCCTTAAACACCAAGTGAGCAGCAGGAGGGGAGTGTAGACAGGGCATGGCACTACTGTAAAGGAAGAATGCAGTTCAGATTGACAAAAGATTGTGCAGATTCAAAGGGACATCTCCACTGGGCCATTTTTAGATAAAAAATGCTACAGCAGTAAATGCAATTAATTATACACTCGGCGGTCACTTTATTAGGTACACCTTGCTAGTACTGGGTTTGGACCCCCTTTTGCCTTCAGAACTGCCTTAATCCTTCGTGGCAGATTCAACAAGGTACTGGAAACATTTCTCAGACAGTCTGGTCCATATTGACATGATAGCATCACGCAGTTGCTGCAGATTTGTTGGCTGCTCATCCATGATGTGAATCTCCTGTTATACCACATCCCAAAGGTGCTCTATTGGATTGAGATCTGACTGTGGAGGCCATTCAAGTACAGTGAATTCCTTATCGTGTTCAAGAAACCAATCTGAGATGATTCGCGCTTTATGACATGGCGCGTTATAATGCTGGAAGTAGCCATGAGAAGATGATTACACTGTGGTCATAAAGGGATGAAAGCCATGCTTTCATGTTGTTGATGCTAAATTTTGACCCTACCATCAGAATGTCGCGGCAGAAATGGAGACATATCAGACCAGGCAATGTTTTTCCAATCTTCTATTGTCCAATTTTGGTGAGCCTGTGTGAATTGTAGACTCAGTTTGCTGTTCTTAGCTGACAGGAGTGGCACTCTGTGGTTTTCTGCTGCTGTAATCCATCCGCCTAAAGGTTTGATGTGTTGTGCGTTCAAAGATGCTCTTCTGCATCTATTGCCATTCTATCAGCTTGAACCAGTCTGGCCATTCTCCTCTGACCTCTGGCATCAACAACGCCCACAGCTCACTAGAACTACAACTTCCGCTCACTAGATATTTTCTCTTTTTCAGATTATTTTCTGTAAACCCTAGAAATGGTTGTGCATGAAAATCCCAGTATACAGGCTGTTTCTGAAATAGCAAACCAGCCCGTCTGGCACCAACAACCACGCCACGTTCAAAGTCACTTAAATCACCTCTCTTCCCCATTCTGATGCTCTGTTTGAACTGCGGCAGATTGTCTTGGCCATGTCTACATGCCTAAATGCATTGAGTTGCTATATGTGATTGGTTGATTCGACATTTGCGTTAATGAGCAGTCGGACAGGTGTACCTAATAAAGTGGCCTGTGAGTGTATATGCTAAAGCAGAAAAATGCTTTCATGTTCCTGTCCAATGCTGTTCAATCTCCTGCATGGTTGTCTATGGATCCAGACAAGGTTTCAGCAATGACTACCTGACCTGTCCCCCAGGCGATGAAGGAATTAAAACAATTTTGGTGGTATGCTAACTTCTACTGGAAGTTCATTCAAAGTTTTGGTACCCTGGCTTAATTTAACGCACCTCTTGAAAGGGGAGCAGAGGTTTCTGGATTACTGAGGCTGACCAGGTCTTCCAACATGTCAGGTGCATTCACGTCTGCACCTGTAACTCTGCCAGACAGCTGCTTCTTGAATGCTGTCATGAATTACACACAACACTTCATTCCTACCCATGTCCAGGCGCCACCCAAATCCTCTGCGTCTCGACACACTCGTCAGGGTACTAAATGTCATTACTTGTCCCTGATTCACCACGCCCTCTTTAAACCCCTTTTAAGCAACATACCTACTACTTCCGTCTTGAGGAGTATTGCTGACCTATGCTGCATGCCAAGCTTTTCTCCTGCCGTGTTCCTGTGCTTTGAACTTTGCTTCTCCAACAGACTTTGTTTCCAGCCCTGGACTTCCCTCGGTATTGACCACAATCCTGCCCAGTGCCTTTGAGTATCGGCAGCTTGTGTAGTAGTTGTGGCACCTCCATGTGCAGCCAGTACTTCAGCCAAAGGTCTTCTGTAACCTCAAATGAGTCTCACACATGCTTTATGAGATGTTTGCCCACTCCTCCTTGTAGAACGCCACCTGTTGAGAGAGGATGGAGAAACCTCTGCAATGTACCGCCTGTTCAAATCTTGCCACAGCACTTCTATGGGATTGAGGTTCTGACTTTTACCGATCCAATGCAGAGTGCAAATGTTCTTTCTCTTAAGAAACAGACTAGAATGCTCTTTGAATTGATGGTGGGAGATTCTGTTCAAGAATTTGTTGATGGATGGAATCTTCCAGGTCCGGAGGCAGAAAAGCAGGTCCAGACCTTCACATTTCCACCACCATGCTTCACTATTGGGAGGAGGTTCTTCTCTTTATATGCAGAGAATTTTATTTCTCCAAACATGGCACCTGTGATTTTGGCCAAATTATTACAATTTGGACTCATCTGTCCAGAGAATGGACTACTGGTTTGTCCAAGTGCTCTCTGGCAATGTTTAAATGGGCAACTTTGTTCTTTCTAGAGAGCAGAGGCTTCCTTCTAGCAACTCTCCCATGAAAGCCTTGTCTATTGATTTTTCGGCTGATTGTAGACACGTACATTTATCCCAGATGCTGCCAGAGAGATCTGCTACTCTCTGGAGGTGACGTGTGGGTCGGCCTTTACCTAAATAATTATTTTTCTGGTGCTTCTTGGTGGAAGTTTTGATGGGTGTCCAATTCTGGGCAGAGTGGCACTGATGCCGAGTGCCCCTCATTTGTAAAGGGTGGATGGATGGAGCTGGAATTTTTGGAGATGGTCTTGAAGCTTTCCCAAGACTGATGGGTTATCACCACCTTATTCCTGATGTCCTCAGGTGTCTCCTTTCCTCTTGGCAATGTTGATCAGTGTGCTTTACGTCTTGGCATGATGGGTTTGATTAGTTTCCCCTCACTTTTAATCAGTGTGGTGCAAATCTTTTCCCAAGGATGTGTCATTTGATTGGTCTGATTAATTTGAGCACTCTTGAGCACACGTGTTTCATCTGTGTCTTTTAACTAATTTTTCATTTTCTTATGCACATGCTCTGATTCCATGTTTCATGTAGTCTGCTGGCAACTCAGACATTTCCCCCACAACAAGTAAATGGAACTGATGAACATAAACCTGACATTTCATATAGAAAAACTGATGATGATTTTAAAAAAAGGGAATCATAGTAAACAACACAAACATCTAAACTACTCAAGGAGTTCACAAACATTCAAGCAGCACTGTAGCCCAGTGGCGTGCACAGACATTTTGGATCGAAGTCTATCTGTGACCGTGCGTGCTGTGCTAAAGACGCTTCCTTCCACTCGCTGAACTGAACTGCTGCTGCAGTGCATCTGGTGTTAAAGGAAGAGAGAGGTCGGGTATGTGCAAGGTGGTGGCTCATTTCAGGGCATTGTTTTTATTCGCTCAGGTTTTCAAAAGATCATTTCAAACCGACCTCAGTAAAATGAAAACCGAAGTTTCAAAAGGGCAGAGTTGGTGGTGCTTTAGCCACCTGATGTCTATGTGTGCACGCCACTGCTGTAGCCTATATATAATCTCATTAATCTCATCTATAATCTCATTAAAATGGTGTCTGTCAAGAGGTGGGATATATTTGCAGTAAGTATACAGTCAGTTTGTGATGTTAATGTGTCAGAAGCAGGGAAATGTGCAAATCTAAGTTTTTAAATGCCTTTGACAAGGGTCAACTTGTGATGGCTAGATAATTGCATCAGAGCATCTCCAAAACAGCAGGTGATGTGTGGTGTTCCTGGTACGCAGGGGTTAATACCTACCAAAAAGTGGCCTATGAAAGAACAGCGGCAGTACTCTCATTGGTGACTAAGGCTCACTGAAGCACTAAGGGAGGAAATGCTAATCTGGTCCAATACCACAAGAGCTACTGTAGCACAAATGCTGATGATGGTGGAAAGATGTAAGAACATTGTGAACATAGGTGTCAGTGCATTGCAGTTTGCATCGCTGCACACCAGAGGTCTCATGCCGACCACCATACGCCACCCAAAGGACCTACAATAGGCACATGTCCATCAGAACAGGACCATGTAGCAATGAAAGAAATTGGCCTTATCTGATGAATCATCTTTTCTTTTCTATCATGTGGAGTATGTGCATGCATAGCTTACCTGGAAAAGAGACAGCACCAGACTGCACCATGGGAAGAAGCTAGATAACATGATGTTCAGGGCAAAGTTCTGCTGCAAATCTTTGGTAGCGGCATTCGTGTGGGTGTTACTTTGAAGTACTACCTCCATAAACTATGAAGTCCATCCCTTCATGGCAATGGTATTCCTAATTGGCAGTGGCCTCTGTCAGCAGGATAATGTACCATCCTACCATGCTGCAAAAACGGTTCAGGAATGGTTTGAGAAACACGACATAGAGATCCAGATGTTGAACTCCAAATTCCCTGATCTCTACTCCAGCATTTGTGCCATGGGTCAGAAGAACATGGCAGATCCAAGCAAGTCCCATCTCGCAAATGACAGGACTTACAGGACCTGGGGCTAATGTCCTTGCGGTTCATGGGGCATGCATCAGAAGCTCAGAGGTGCTTAAATACTGTAGTCCAAATGCCTGTGATAATAAACATACATCTGCTAATACAGTTTTTCTGTAACAATGTGTAAAAAGACCAGAAGGTACACAGACTTTATAAACACAAAAAAGCAGGTGAGGTGTAATCACAGATGTCCTTCTGTGTAACCACACAAATAAGTGGAAGTACATCTATTTTATTATTAAAGGGGCATGCCCATGTCAACACACAAAATGGGTGATTAAGAATACAACAGAAAAAGAGAGTTTGGTGTCACTGTGTGGAGGCCAGTGAATGAATCTTAAACTGTGACTTGAACTTAGACTGATCTCTTTTCGTTAGCATGAAGCTTTAGCAGAAATATTCTTCACACAGAAACAAAGTAGAGCACATATTAATTAGGGAATTATGGGTGCAATACTTTCGAAATGTAGTATTATAATGTTAATGTCTGACACAAAAGGCCACTGAATAGTAAAATAAGATTCTAATAATATTCACTATTCCGGTCAAGACACAGGGGTCTAACAGAGAGATAGTCAGGCATATATTTACATATAAAGCCTTTCGCTGTAGAAAGAAAATGCCATTGAATAGTAATATAAGACTTCCTCATTTGAAATAACGTTCACTGTTCCAGTCAAGAAACATGGGTCTAACAGAAAGATAGGCAAGCACACATTTACAGCAGTTTAGCAGACACATCCAGAGTGACCTTCAGAAGTGCTTGATTGACATAACTGACCTTTTTATTGTACGGAAAATGTGTCTTCCTCCGATCCCAAACCAGATGTAGATCCACGTAAAGATACGTTAAGTAAAGCAGGGAGCCCAGCAGCCTGATAGTCAGAGCACAAGTCAATACCCTGCCCTCTGGTGGAAGACAAAGGTATTAAACCTGAATTCACAACGTTTTCATAACTGACCCAAGAATAAACACCTACACACAACAAGCAATCACAGTAAATTAATATTAAATGTAAACACACCTCATAAAACCCAAATTATCAGACCTCTGGCCCCTTCATATAGTTCGGTTCAATAACAAAGTGTCCCAACAGTCACAAATTTACAGCATTCAGCAGATGTTCTTATTCTGTGAACCAATCCATTGACGGAAATTCACCTATGACTGAGGTATTCCTTTGTCTACCTACTCTACCAGATGCACTTCCATATGTGTGGGCTTCTCCCTACTCTGGGGATTCAGCTTTTAATATGCTGAAGTGAAGAAAGTGGCCTGATCTAAATTATCACTTTTTTTTTTTACATGTAGATGCATGGTTCAAGTTATGGTGGTGTGTGACTTGGGGCATCTGACCTCCCCTCCTAAAATGGGAAAATAACGATTTGGGGGAGTTGAAACATCTGCTTCTTACCTGTAAATATTACTATTTATTTCCATGGGAAAAGTTGATCAATATGCCAGGGCTAACTACAAATGACACTGATTTGAATAAAAACTCACTCAATTATGAATTTCTACATCAAAATAAGACAAGAAAAAAAATCTGTTTACTTAACCTACCTACAGTTTGCAGGCCAGTTATGAACCACCAGGGCTGATAATGGATCCCAGATCATAATTATAAACCCTCTTGCTTATTCCGCCCTCTAAAAATTGTCCACACACAAATCGAAAACCTTCACTTTAATAGCAGCTGCTTCTGTGTTTCATTTTTGCTTACATGTTTGTGTACGTCCAGAAATGTGGCCGATGACAGACCGATAGCCAGAGCGACACCTCATGACGAAATACAGAGAGCAAAGAAACAGAGCACAAAAAAACCCAGCAACAAGTCCCCACTTCCTTAAGTCCTGAAGATCGCCACTTTCCGTTTATAGAACTGATGACACAGGAGTTAGAAAAATAGATCAACATCTATGCTTTTTTGTGCCTCTGTCTCAATTACAGGATGGAGGCTCTGTGGTCAAATGAAGGGTACCAAGGAATGTTCCAGATCATCAAACGCACTGGTGTGTTGCTAGTCCACGTCGCTCAGAGTTTAGGTCATGCACTGGCACCTTCAAGCCACTACTTTTTAAATGTTTTAAGACGCAGAGAAAGGGAGAAACAGAAGCCGCAGCGCAGAGACAGAGTGCAACACGACGACTGCTTACTTTGGCTGTCTGAGCAAGAACCACGCTGGTCAATATGGACCCGGCTTTGATTTCAACATCAGCTACTTCCAAAAGTCATATACATACTTGCACGTGTGTAGTCTCTGTGGTCATAATGCTTGGTGAAAGTCTCTAAGATTAACCATGAGATTTGTTTAAAAAAAATTACAGTCACAAAATCTAGTATATGTAAATAAACGTGTGATCATCACACACAGTCATATGCACAGGCAAAACAAACAAAGAAGAAAAAACTAAAACCACAATACTATGAAAACCAAAGTGACATAAGATTAATGGTGTAATGATTTTCACATTTATGTGAGTCATTGTGGTAGGTGTGTGTGTGTGTGTGTATATATATATATATATATATATATATATAAAGCAAGTAACAGAACAAGAGGTTGCATTACTGATGTATTGTTGTATTACCCGAAGGGTCAGTCTTACACCTTTAATGCAAACCAGAGTCTATTATTGCACCTTTAGATTGGTCTCAACCAAATAAACTATCAGTATACATTAACTTTTTTAAAATTTTAACAATAAAAAGAGTACACAACTTCAAAGCCAAGGAAATGAGCTGTGATGCTTGAGTGACATTGATATTTCAGAAAGACGAGTGGCCACCACAACGACCTTCTAAAGGAATTTCCAAGGCTGCTCACCGGCACAAGCAGCCCAAGGCCAACCGGACCAGATAACTGGACCAGATAACCGGACCAGATAAGCTGACCAGACAAGCTGACCAGATAACCGGACCAGATAACCGGACCAGACAACCGGACCAGACAACCGGACCAGACAACCGGACCAGATAACCGGACCAGATAACCGGACCAGATAACCGGACCAGACAACCGGACCAGACAACCGGACCAGATAACCGGACCAGATAACCGGACCAGATAACCGGACCAGATAACGGTTCTGCTGGAATGCCCTGGGAAGTAAACAGAGGCCGTAGTTCTTGACTTGGTTCTGCAGTCCAACACACTGACTCTATAAATGTTTCATATGCATGATGATTATGAACATAAAGCACACCATTTACAGGATATTTATATCTATATTAGGAATTAGACATTGTTAGGGGGAAAAACCCCATTTGGGGATAACAAAACTAAATCAGATCTGATGATACGTATTTTGGTGCACATCCGTGGCACTTTCTAACTGTCTGAAGTCTATAAACATGTCCAGCCACTGAGAGGTTTCCATGGTGACATTCTGTCAGGCTTGGGCCATTTTAACTTCCTGCTCATTTTAGTGGCTTTGGAAAATGAAAGGCTGGTTTAATTGGATTCAGGTCAGGTGACTGCGGCATTGACTAAGCCAGGCAGGAATATTCCATTTTAGGGGCTCTTACAAACTCTATAATTGCAGTGGCAATGTATTGAAGGTCATGGTGCTGCTGCGAGATGAAACCCCCCGAAACCCCCCCCCCCCCCCCCCAGTGATGAGGGGTCTGATGAGGTGTTCAACTGTTTCTCTGCACTTCCTGCTGTCGTTGCTCACTCCCGATCACTCCTACACGGGTGCATCATGCCAGGCTTCACACACCTCTTCTATCCTTACTCATCCACAGCACTCTGTAGCTGGGTCTCCTCCACTGGTTTTTTTTATGATTGTCTGCCAGTTGCTATGCTAATTATGCTAACGCTCGGGTCACTTTCAGAGACCAACCAGCCCGATCCAACACACCTACGACCAGTTTAAAAAGTGCTGAATCACTACTGGCTTTCCTTCCAACACTAGGCATTTATCCACATCCCGGGATTCCAGCGTTAACGGTCCCAAGTCTCTGATCTCTGCGCTCAATCCAGTGATGCTCTTTGGAAACATTGGCACCTTTTTATGTAACAGCAGCAGACCCAAATCAACCCAAAATCAAAGCTGGCCTTTTCGTTATAACATGAAGCATGCAGCGTCGCAAAGCCTCCCACTGAACAGCCAAGCAGACGTCCGTCCTCCCACCTCTGACCCCAAGAAACAATTGAGTAACTACATTATTCAAACAGCTGTACATACCTTCAAATAACACATAAAGCTAGTTGTCTGCGGCTAGGATCACGTATTTGTCCTAAACGCACAGTGCCAGAGTACTGAGAGAAAACACAAAGAACGGTGACAGCGTCTAATCAGAAACTACCCCGTTTGTAGTAAAATAGCCCCTAAATCAACAGAAAACGGTGGCAATTAGGTTTGTTGGTCATGACCAATACATAGAGGAGAAGGTGCTCCAATAGACACAGAGTGGAACAGAACGCCTTTCAGGAGATACACACAGGCCTTCATGTACAGGGGATGCCTCGTGGGAACAGAGGGCTTTAGGAAGTGCAAATTTCACCGTGTGTAATTAGTGTGCAAGCGCGTTGTGTCATCTCAGCTGAAAATCAAATGAGCCCTTCACAAACCTGAAAGGAGAGAGAGAGAGAGAAAGAGAGGAACACAGACATACAGATGTGTAAGAGAAAAGAGGGAGCCTCACTCCACACTGCAGAACACACAGAGGGAGGAGAAGAAATAAAATTGCATTTTCCCCTAAAGTCTTTGTCTTTCTTTACAATTTTCTACTGTTTGATGCCTTCCAGTGTAAGAGGCACCACAGCAGAATGGTGCGAGACCGGGTTGTCAGGACGTCGTTGAAGAGTCACGTGATGTAGTCATTCGTGTGGCTCCTGTAGGTTCCCTGTCCAGCAGGACAAACCAGGAGAGCATCTCAGGTCCTCCAGTATCCCATGATGCCACGGGAACCGCCCTCCAACTGCGCACTCTATGTAGGAGGGCTAGTCCCAAAATGGCACGGGCTGGAACTGGAGCTGGAACTTTGTGTGTGTGTGTGTGTGTGTGTGTGTGTGTGTGTGGGGGGGACTAGCGCAACCAGACTTCAGTTGGTTTCATAGGAGGAGAGCAGAGCAGCGTCCACGGGCTCCATGCAGGAGGGGCAGGTGAAGGAGCGCATGAGCCAGTCGTCGATGCAGTCCATGTGGTAGATGTGCATGCAGGGTAGGAAGCGGATGGGCTCGCCGTACACGAAGTCCAACATGCAGATCACACACCTGCAGGGGGGGACATGACACCGTGAGGGGGGGGTCCCCACAGCTCCTGCTCATCAACCCTACACTAGGAAAACTCACGCTGGGACACATGCTTTCTAGTTTTAATCCTGATGGGAGTGTAGATCCCTGAGAGTTTCTAACATTTAGATCAGGGGTGAGTTTCCCAAAACGCTCTTAGCGCCAAGTACTTCTTAACCTCGTACGTAAGAACGAGGTTACGAAGTACTTAGCGCTAAGAACGTTTTGGGAAACTCGCCCCAGAACTGTGTGAAATACTGTTGGGCTGTAGTTTCCTTATTTCTCAGCCTAATCAGAATACAAGCAGGAGCATCGTTAAACATTTAGCTGTTGGATGTATTTGAGGAGAAGAGCCACTGAGTTAGTGATGATGTGTTGGGCTGCAGACAGAGTGACGTGTGTTGGGCTGCAGACAGAGTGACGTGTGTTGGGCTGCAGACAGAGTGACGCGTATTGGGCTACTCACTCGCGTATCTTCTTCTCTGTGCCGTCACTGCCGGGGTCGAACACTCCCTTGGGGAGGTGCTGGATGAGGCCGATCCTCTGTGCTATACGCACCTGCTCCTCCTCCGTTAGCTGCGTCGCCAAGCGCGTCTGACTGGGAGTGGGGTGGTACACAGGAACATGGATCTGCTCCTACACACACACACACACACACACACACACACACACAAATGAGCTTGCATGTACCACCTCCTTAACACATAACATTAACAACATTCAAAACAGAAATTGTGGCCTCGGGTTTTGTAAACCAATATTGGAAAGTGAGTAAGCACGCTAGTTGAGAAAGTTCACTATAGTTATTAGTAAGCATCATCATATTGCAGGTGAGAAATATGAACCATGCTCCACTAGGGGGCAATATTTCACCAAAACCCTTTCATGCACACATGGAGGGAGGGAGAAAGAGAGCTACACACACACCCCAAATGGACCCTATTCAAACAGAGGCCTAGTCAGCAGTCTCCAAGAGCAGCAGTGGACAAACATGTGGTGTCCAGCTTAGACCGAGACAGTCGGGGCAGGGTGGTATAAGACACCATGGTCTACAGCCAAAGAAACCACGTCACCTCACAGAAATATTCTACAGGCTATTCTACTCTTTTGTCCATGTCCAACTGGTGAAAATTCTCTCCACAGTCTATAGAATTGCCATTTTTCTTCACAGTGGAGACTTCAGAAGCCTTAGCAAGTGCTACCTGCTAGTGGACAGGAAACAGGAAGTGGAAGGAGCAGTGTTGAGTCTCTGTGATGCGTGCAAGCGTGCTGGGCTCCAGCGCCAGTGCTCACGTCTCCAGCTTCAAGTCTGAAGCACTCCCGCACGCATGTGGCCAACACCCCCCCCCCCCAACACACAAAAATCACTTCCTCGTATACATACGCATACACATGCGCACCCAGATACACACTGTTGCACACGCACACAAAGGTGCCTCACAGTCCAACCCCAGCACAGCTTTCAAAAGAGTAAACCAGGAAGAGAAATTTTCCTCTCACAATTCATGAAACTAATTAACAGGTGCATAAACTAGCTATTTCCATTTGTGAACCGTGGCGTATCGTGAGGCGCACCATCGTGTTGTGACTATTTACCCACAATAACTAAATGCATCAACCCATCCTCCATAGTGCCCTGCACCAATCCACTGATACCGAGCGCAACATGACGGAAACGATTTCCTATCAGTTGTCTCCCCTGTGAGGTGTGAAAAATTTGCCCGTGATGTAGGGTGAGGATCAATGTGGGGACAGGGGTCCATCACAGCTTCCATTTGCTGCAAGTTTTGCACTTTCAGCAAAACACTTTCTCGTATTACTTGATCAGCATTCTGACTGCTCATAACACACGCCGCACCCACCCACGCACACAGCTGAATGCACCAGCTTCTTCTCCGCTAACGGCCGGACCTCTAATGGCCGGCGTGTGTAGCAAGCTGGGACCCGGGGGAGGGGGCGTGGCCTGTGCGTGACGGACATTCCGACGGCCGCCTGCTGAGGGAGTATGGCAGGGAGATCATAATGCCGTGTGTGACACTCAGGTGCCCCGCTCTGCACAGCCGGAACCAGCTGGGGAGGAACGGGTAAGGACCAGTGTCTCCGAGACGGACAGGAGACAGCCGGCCCAACAGCCGTGTGACAGGGTCGCACAAATACACCGCTGACCTCCGGAGCGAGAGTGTGTGTGTGTGTGTGTGTGGGCTGGGATGGAGGTTAGGTGAAGAGGACGGAATACGATTACGGGGCAACAGCAATGCTTCTCTCAGCTGATACCTTACTATTACTAAATCATGAGAGGGGGTCTGGAGGTGTGTGGGTGTGTGTTGACGGTAAGGAGGCGTGTCCTGTCTTGTCGATTCTGTGGTCAGGCATCACGCAGCTGAAGTGTGCCGTCTGGCCTGCTCCTCCTCCGCTGTGAGAATGCCACACACACCCTGGTCTTCAATGTCGTCTTCTCTGGCGTCTCTGTCGGGGCTGGCAGCTCGGAGCTGCCCTTCCTCATGTTCCCCCGTCCTCTTCCTCAGACCTGGCGCAGCACCAGGGAGCACCAGCTCACGCCGACACCGACACCCGCGACCGCAGCTGACGCCAGAGCCACCGTGGCGGCCGGGTCACCGGGTCGTGACCTGAACTGCACGAGAGCGCGGTTCCCTCCAACAGCACGGGGTCGGACGGCTATCCTCACGGACGTTCCTGCGCGTGCCCACGGTGGGATTAGCCCGGGGCGGGAGGCGGGCCGGGGGGAATGGGCCCACGCAGACGGCCCAGCTGCTCCGGGACTGCGGGAGGGAAGAGTGAGCTCCTCTGTGTAGGTTTCCCCATAACTGGCGTTTACAACCGTAAACAGCTAGGAAAACACTTGTGAGAAATACCCAGAGTCCAGAAGCACACGAGAAAAGAAAGAGAGAGAGAAAAGTATTTTTGTAGGTACATAACTGCATTTTTATAGTAAAAAAAAAAAAATAATAAAAAAAAAAAATAAATAAAATAAAGACAGTTTCCATGGTGACTGCCAATATTAGCATTAAATTATAGTTTATTTTTGTAAAAACTGTCTACTGAAACAAAAACAAATAAGATCTCTGCATGTTGCCTGAAGTTTAACTAGTAGGAGAGAGTTCAGTGAGGAGTTCTGGGTTGTGTTCTTCAGCATGGCCTCATCAAGGACGCCTCTAGAACCACCTCATCACAGCGCCGAGCAGAACCAGGTCCAGAACTTCAGCATTTTCACCCAGGTATGTAAAGATAATTCTGCAGTCTTACATTAGTTACGTTACTGACCTGCTAAACTGGTTCCCATGTATAGCTAATATGACCTCGTGTTTAGTACAGCAAAAAATGTTTTGAGCTCAAACACACACACTATCTAAAGAGAAGGTTAAACAAACAGGCACAGATGAAAGTGCATGGCAGTAAGCTACAAAATACAGTGACAGCCTGGAGCCACTTGCCACAAACCAGATCAACGTACAGCTTACTACACAAACACCCAAGCACACACAATAACAACGCAGTCTACATGCTGTGTGCTAAAGTGCCATCTCTACATCTCCAACCTCTATACACAGCAGATGTGTTTTTTGTTGTTTTTACATGTGTGTACTCATGAATTGAGATCAAAGTGAATTGATGAAGTGAACAAAGCGAACACACACACACACACAGATAACCAAACTTGCACAGCCGAAGACAGTTATGGGCTCTGAACTGTCATGCCAGCCAGGGCCCATCAAAAGCGCCTGAGCACAGGCGGGACCCTGAGGACACGGTGGGTTCAACACAGCCGGGCCCCCCACGGTGGGTTCAACACAGCCGGGCCCCCCACGCTCCACTGCCTCCAGCCTGAACACCAGAGCACACGGGCTGCTCCTCCATGGCCAGACGACTGGAGCACGCGTGAATGAGTCTTTGTGAAGGCCGTCTGGGCTTTTTTTTACTTTCATAGAAAACCAACACCTCCCCACAATTCCCTCTTTCATGAAGAATGGAAGGAATCGTCCTTATCCAAGCAAAAATGCCTTTTAATCCAAACAGGCTTTTATTTATCTACACTGAAAATAATGGCGTGCTAAACACAGCGGCCCGGGTTTGACTAATGTTTTATCACTCATTATGACCAGGAGTTGTGATGTCAATCATGCAATTTAGTACAGAATATCTGAAGGCATGTGGAAACATTTTAAGTCAATTGTCTAATCTTGATACATTTCATGTGATTTGCCAAGTCAGAGAGAGTCTAGCAATGTAAACTATTCAAATTCGTAACACTGATAACAGGGTAATGTAGCAGAGAGGAGTTTTATCTGAGTTAGACATTATATAGCACTCATTATATTACTTAGATTAGAACTTTATGGATCACTTTAGGAGGTTTCCTTCAGGGAAATTATAGTTCCAGCAGCAACATCAATATAATACAAAACAAACATGGAAGGTAATTAAATAGTAATAGAAAGAATTAAATGGGAAATAGGGGATGTATAATATATAGTATGTATAGCATACATACATACATACATACACACAGAATATAAACAGCAAAATATTTATCTAAGAGAGTGTAAGTGCAAGTATAAGTATTACACTCTAGGAATCAGACTAGCGTGATTGTGAAAGTATGATTAAAATAACAAGCAGTAATATGTAAAAAAGTTCCACATATGAGCCACAGTTCTGATATTACCATCAACCTCAGGCGATAGCGTACAACAGGAAAGGTGCCTCCAGACTGTGGACCGATACACGTCTGGTGACCATAATACGTCAAGCTGTCAAATGCTACATGGCGTCAATTTCACCATTTCCTTTATTAACTGGTAACGGAACTCTAAGTGCTGGTTCTCCAATAATGATGCAGCGTTGATCCTCTCCATTATCTGCATTCGTTAATCACACCTCCGCTCCGCCCTGGCAGTGTGAGGGATCGTTATCCACCTCCAATCAGGACCACGTCTACTCTGGGCTCCTCCGTCGCCTTTTCACAGACACGCGCACGTACGTGCACGCCTGCGTGTTTGTTTTCGTGTGCCTTTGCATACATGCAAAGAAGCCAGAGAGAGCGGAGAAATAAAATGAAAGAGGGGAGGAGGTGTGTGTGTGTGTAGGGAGAGAGAGAGGACGTTTTGGTCCGCTTGTGTGCACGGGGCCTTGCTCCAGCTGAGCGCTCCTCCAAACAAGCATGGCGCGTGCTCTCTGCATGAGGCAGGAAGGGGGGGGGGGGGGGGGGCTGTCTGCTGCGCCACAGGCCGGCCGTAAAACACTCCCGCAGGCAGAGTGCGGGCCGCACGCCAGTGAGAACGGAATCGACCCGATGGGCCGGCGCTCTGGAGAGAGCAGGGGGAAACGTGCGAGGCTGCAGGGAACCTCCGTCACTTCGCCAAAGCCTCGACACACTAACGCACGCTCTCTGCCCTCACACGCATCGCTCGCATGCTCTGCCAGTGTGTGTGTCTCACGCACACACAGTTATACTTATCTAGCCGTGCCCAGCTTGCAAAGATGAGTCAGCATCTCTAGTCAACAGCCCCCCCCCCCCCAACCACACACAGAATCTCTCTTCCCACCATGAAATTACTGTTTGTCACATCACCTACACATAAAGAGAAAACTCTTGCCTACATCTCCCAACCTCCCTCAGATGTGGTGGCTGATACGCTGTGAAGTCAGCCAGGCCTGAGCTTAACAGAAGGTTCCATTCACTCCGCTCAACGCTAAACGCACCACCTACGAGACTCAGGAAGCACAGTCGACCACCATCGTGAGTCCCCTTCCATGCCGCTGCAACCCGAAGGGTCCAGGGCCCTGCACCGGGCTCGGAAAGACCCCTTCCTCCCCCAACCCAAGGTCCGCTGTAGGCCTAAAAACAAAAGGCTTCCTATCAGTCAATTCCTCAACTTGAGCTGCCCCAATTTTCAGGTTTGAGAACGTGTAATACTATTTCGAAAGTATTCTTAACGTGGGAAAATGTTCTTAAGGTTTCCATCGCGATGGCCAATGAGAGCATCAAAAAGACCCTTCTATTCCCACTGAAGGAGAAAAAGAAACATGTCAAGCATACTTGGCACGCAGTAAAAGTGATTTGGGTCGTAAACTTGGCCTGGGCTGGCTCTTTGTCTGTTCCACACAGTTCAAACAGACCTCCTGACGTCAAGCCAACGATGTTATCCTCAGCCAAACACTGCTGTCAGGACACTGCAAGGCGCAGAGGCCAAAAAAAAAAAAAAAGAGAAGAGAAGAAAACGTGTGATGCCGTCTGCTTCTCTGCTGCACGCCATTCTCGAGGCAGCACCCTTTACATTACAGAAGACCACAGCGGTGAGGGCAGCTGTGGGGACCGGTGTTCCCACGAAGCCACCACGCGCCTGGTCTAGAAAAGGAGGGAGAGAGAGTAGAACCAGGGAAAGAGAGAGACGGCCTCTCTCTCGTGCACCGTGCCACATTTTATACTGAGTGAAGGGACTGTTGAACAGACTCCTGCTCTCAGGACTGATGGTGCCCACTGCTACAGCACAGAGTGGGGAGCCTTCTCGGTTTGCTGAAGCAAACCAGCCTGAAACTACATGGCCGCTGCATCCAGATCACTAAAGTCGACAACATCTATCATCTTCTTGACTCACTGCTAAAATTAAGCAGGCCTGCAGTAACGTGAATGACTACGGGGTTATATGTTGTGGTTTTTCCAATAACACTGTTCAAAATGAAGTTCTGGCATCATTTTGCACAGCATGTCGAAATTTTAAACTGACATGTCACAATGACATGACACTAGAACAATGTTCAACACCGTCAAGACCAACAGAAGACGCTCAGTCCTTTTACATTTCCTTAACAGACACTGGCTGTATAATACTTGGTTGACAATTTCTGTTTGTCTGAAATTAGAAGCAAACCAATAATGACAGAACAAAATCCTTAAAATTAAGAGCAACACAGCGACAGAATAACAAACACAGGAGTCTATGTAACAGTTCATCCAGTCCCAGACAAACATCACACAACAAAGAAACGTTGTCCAAGTGTGTAATCCTTTAGTTTATACTTATAGACACTACAGTGATCAAGGAAATAAGGTTGTTCCGCATATCCAAAGTTGTGTAACTGTTAATAATAGCCATGGACGTCAATGTAGGTGATTTACTAAACAAATGACTCTCCCAACACACCACAGAGCCCCACTGCGCTCTAACACGTATTCGTGGTGAACCGACAGGCTAAGATCGAAAGTAACCGATCAAATGAAGCAACGTGCACCCCGTGGGTTTAATGGCCTGGTCGTAAATGTAACGCCAAGTTTGGGACCTGGTCCGTCTACTAACAACACAGAGACAAAGAGGACTTGGTAAGCTGGCTAAGCTAGGCTGTTCGACACGTAACGTGGGCTGACACCAGGCCGATATGTCGGGTCTGTCTTTGAGGACGGCGTTTAAACTACACGGTCCGTCGTGAATATTGTTCATTTTTCACAGTCACAAGCACGACGACGGCGGCTGGCCACACGTCTCCACCCGTCCGAGGTGTCCGTGGATGAGGGACAAAGAGCCGCGTTAACCCGCCCGCACGACACGTTCTGGTGGACGTTTCCCGACGTGTGTAACACCTCTTACCTGGTACGGTGGCGGCGGCTCCAAGTCCGGGTCGACCCCGTCCCCAAAACTGGCTCTATCCGACTGGGACTCGTGGAGCAAGGAGATATCATCCGAAGTGGGAGACTTTAAACAGTTGCCCATCTCCTCGCCAACTCCCCACACCTCGCCGTTCAGCTGTTTGCACCCCGACCAAGTCCCTCGACCGTGTCCTCGTCGCTCGGCCCTTGACCACTAAACGCTGAGCCCAGACCCGTGAGTGTCCACCAGAACACAGACCCAGGAGAGCCCAAACACACACACCATGGCCACACAAAGACCTCCGCCACCTGGCACCACTACTCAGCCTTGCGCAGCCAGAATGGCAACAAAAGGATTTCCTTTTTAATCAAGCTCGGCTAACTTTACGAAACCAGGTACATGAGCTCAATGCCCCGCCGGCTGCCGTTTCTCCGTGACTGTCTAGCTACGTGGTAAATGTTGTTTTGCCCCTCCGTTGACAAATTCCACAATATCAAATGTTTTCCCTCAATGGCGACTCATAGGCCATTTTGCCTTTCAGACAGTCAAAGTTAGTCCCGCCCTGCACTCCGTCAGCCAATCAAAAGGCTGTTTCTTCAATAAGGAAGTGGGTTTTACATATTCAGGTTTCAATGAGATCATCAAACACCAAGGTTTTAAGAACATAAAACATAAAAATACATGTGGCCGAATGCGTTTTGCGAGGTAATTTTCGTCTCTGCTACCTGTATTTGCGACACATATTATGTCTGTGTCGCTGTCATCGATTTAATATCTTTTTCTCATGTCTGTTCACAATATAAACCTGATGGGACTGTAAAAAATATAAACAATTGATGTCAACTTTGGCAGCACGCCATCAGTTCGGCTTCCAGCAGGCTGCTCTGCATGCGTGTGTATGTAAAGAAACGACGATTATTTCTGTCATATAAGCCAAGCAATGATGTCATTTAATCTTAAATAAATAAATAAATAACAAACTTTCAATTCTTAGGAAATGTTTATCACAGTAGGCATACACCGCATAAGGTTTTTTTGGCTGGAGATCCTCATGATTGCAAAATCATTCCAAAGTGGGTGTTGGTATGGGTATGGGTGTGCGGAATAAGTCTCTATTCAAAACCAAGACGTTTATAAATTTCACTATCTTTTAATCATTTTCACATTTTTTTTGTTCCACCACCTCTGAGAAAATATGAATTTCAACAGTTTAAATGTACAACTATTGAAGTCCTTCATATCAAAACTAAGTACTTTATCCTAAAGCTCAATATTTTAATCCAGTACTGAAACTTGAGTTGCAAAACATTCAAAGCATTACCAGAAAATGAGTTACTATAGTACTACTACAGTATTTTGGATCAGCCTTAACTTTGGTCGAATTGTATGATGTCGCAGGCAGTAAAAACGCTCATGTTACTCCAGCCTAAGAGATACAGTACTCAGTATTATTAAATGTAAACACAAAAATGTTAAATAGGTGGTGCTCATACAGCAGATAAAGTTTGTTAATCTAACATGAATGTCCTATTCTCTGTCTCTCTTTCTCTCCCTCTCTCTCTCATATATATATATATTTATAGTGGGTGGTTGTCAATGCATTTCTCAATCTCTCAATCTCTCACCACAGAGAGACCAGACAGCCATGGCTTCTCTGTTCCATGTGAAAGACTCACTTGTTTGAGTTCAAGTGCTATCTGGACCGAGTCCACTATAAGACCGCCTCTCTAAAAGACACATTCTGCTGTCCGCTTAGAATGGGGCAGTTTTACCAAGCTGTCATCACAGAGAATAAATACTCAAAAGACAGAATGGCCACATAAAGTCACAAACTCCTAAAGGTCCATTTACAAAATTGAGAGAACTTTGCCATGGCCGTATAGTCTGAATGGCAAAGAGAGGAGGGAGATGTGGCTACCACAGAACCTACTCTGTTATCAGAGGAGCGAGAGAATTTTTGTACTCCAAAAAAAATAGAAGCCTGGGCCCAAGGGAAACACAATGAAAATGACCTCATTTAACCAACCTTGTTTATACAGTGTTTTTAATGCTAGAGTAATACAGCTCCATGATTGAACCACGACTTTCAGTCTATTTATTTATTTATTTTTTTAAGTACCTGATATCTGGAATTTTGCTTGGGTTTCTACCGGTTTCCCTTTCCCAGTAAAAGTAATATGTTATCTAGTAGTTTGTGCATGATGATCCAAACATTTGTCAGGGAGCAAGACTAGTTTGTTGCTGTCACAAGTCATCCACGGTGCTGATGGTCATAACCAATGTGACAACTGAACACTGCTTGAAGGAGTTACAGACACCTTCAGGTGATGCAGGTGAAACATTATTGCAAGCTTGGAGTACAAGAGTTTTGGCCTCAGCACAATGGATTGGTTCCACCTGTCTGTGCATGCACCTGTGGTCCTGTGTGTTGTATGATTGTCTTTAATGTAAAGAAATGCTCTTGTTTATGTGTGTGTGTGTGTGTGTGTGTGTGTGTGTGTGTGTGTGTGTGTTTAATGGAGCGAGTGTTCTCTGGTCAAAAGCTCAGACTGTCGCCTCTGATTGGTCCGGGTGGTGGTTGGTTCTCTTCCCAAGGCGCCTCCCCTGCTCCTAAGACTTGAGCATGGCACGCACAGACGCGGTGACCTCTGACCCCTGCCAGCAGCCAGCTGCTAGGGGCTGGACGGGGAGCAGGGCTCACCGTTCTCTTTCGGGGTCCGAGCTTTGTGCAACGCCGCCTGGATGCGGAAGTGTGTCCGTGACTCCATGGAGTAGTTCTTATAGTTCTGCCTGTGGGTCAGAAGAGCAGGTCAGAACAATGGCAGCTTGCGGTGGAATAAGGCGCGCGGTGTAGCGCGTTATCGAGCATATCGCACAAGCCCAAGGGACAGTCGAGTGCACGGCTGTATTATCATTCATTTCCCGTCACAGAAGGATTAGGTCGGCGCTTCCCAGAGTAAACATTTATAGCACGTGTGGCATGTGAAGCGTCACACCGAGACATGGAGCGACAACCCCGTTGCCAGGGAGGTGTTGAAATGGCACACGGTCATAAGGTCAGGGCTTACTTGGCCATCTCCAGCAGTTTGATGGCCTCTTCTCTCCTCCCCTCCTCCAGACAGAGCAAGCCATGCTCCAGCAGTGCGTTAGGCACAAGGTAGTGGTCAAACTTAATCTGCGTCTCACTGGAGCAGAGGGAGGGAAAGGACAGAGAGAGAGAAAGAGAGAGAGGGAGAGAGAGGGAGAGAGAGACCAACATCTTAGTAACAGTGATTATTGGCAACAGCACTGATAAAGTAGAGCAGAGCAAGTCTCTGCATCTTCTTCACAGATTCGTAACCACCAAACTATCTGAGCCAGTGACCCGACTGCGCCAGGCTCTGACCACGCCCTGGTGTGGGGGTGGGGGGGCTCACTTGCAGAGGATGAGGGTGAAGTAGTGCTCCGCCTCCTCCTTGTGTCCCAGGTGTTTGAGACACAGGCCTTTCAGCAGGCTTACCACACAGTGGTCATCTATGGAGGACTCCGTCCCTGAAAGAGAACACACCGTTACCAGGATACGAAGAGCACTCTCACTGCTTAGATCTGTTAGCCATCTGGGCCGCTCATGTCTGGTTGTGGGTTCAATTAGTCGTATCGACTGTTTCATAACACTCGGTAATGCCTGTAACCATCTGACTGAGTGTAACTGTAATGACTGTTAATGGTCTCTGGAGTAAAGCAGATGTAATACCACACATTGCTGGTTGGGGTTACACTGTATAAGGTTTATCACGTCCTGTGGGAACTGTGGTGTGTGTGCTGGGCGCCTTGTTATTGGCTGTGAGGATACTGGGGTCTTGTGATTGGCTGTGAGGATTCGGGGGCCTTGTGATTGGCTGTGAGGAGACAGTACTTGGATGCTGGTCGAGTCTCTGCTGTGCCTCGTCCAGGGCCTTCAGCATGCCCTCCGTCAGGTCCCGGTGCTTCCCGATCACCGTGTAGCCGTTCCAGATGTACATCATCTCCTGCGGGACAGAGGCACGCATGAGGAAACAACCTTCACCAAAGACCCGCACTGCAGGCCCCGCTCTGACGGCTCCTCGCTGTTTTCACAGCAGGGAGGGAGGTTTCACCATCACCACGCGCAAACTCCGTGAGTTCTTCCATTTTACATATCGCAATTCATTCACAGCTCTGTGATGGGATACACTCACACAGCATCACAGTACTGCAACATGATACTCTCACACAGCATCACAGTACTGCAACATGATACTCTCACACAGCATCACAGTACTGCGATGTGATACACTCACACAGCATCACAGTACTGCAACATGATACTCTCACACAGCATCACAGTACTGCAACATGATACTCTCACACAGCATCACAGTACTGCAACATGATACTCTCACACAGCATCACAGTACTGCGATGTGATACACTCACACAGCATCACAGTACTGCGATGTGATACACTCACACAGCATCACAGTACTGCGATGTGATACACTCACACAGCATCACAGTACTGCGATGTGATACACTCACACAGCATCACAGTACTGTGACGTTAAATGCTCACACAGCATCACAGTACTGCAGACCTGTGCGCGTATACCCTACCAGAGGTATAACGTTACGCATGTTTGCATTGACACCACAGCGCATAAAGTAATGACCAGCTGTACACATAGTCTACGATGCCATGATCACATGCGTAAGCCCAAAGTGAACCGGACAGCAGAGCGCACTGACCAGTGGGGGGGCGGGCAGAGGAACGGGGTTGTCCGCGTTGTAGCGACGAGCTTTACGGATGGCGAATTTCTCAGTGGGTAACGACTTCCCAGCAATCTTCTGCTTCAGGCCTGGAACTTGTCTGGGGGAAGAAGGGGAGGCATCACTCACACGCTCTCGTGGGGACGGCTGTAATCTTAGTGTCCTTAGGCAGCCACCTTTTATCATGGCAGCACCGTGAGGCCAAAGATAACATATGAGCTACGAACACGACACACGATTATCAGAGGAAGATGCACGCTGTTCCATTCATCGTAATTCATAAATCATAATAACACAGACACAGGCCGAGACACAGATAGACACACACACACATAGATACGCACACACATACACACGCAGTCTGGCCCCTTCGGTGGCCATTACCTGAACAATGCCACCTCACTCTCTCCGAACGGCTGGCATTCCTCCTGAGACAGCATGCTGAGGTAGGCAGCTTTCATATACGCGTAGGTGGCCTGCGGGAATAATGAGCGTGTGTGTCTCAAAAAAACCTGCACGTTGCACAAAAGCATTCACTTCCGTCCTGTGAGAGATGCTGTTCTCATTACGCCAAAACACACACACACACTCTGCGCTTGAGTTTTTAAACGGCCATGCAGAGGTCGCTCTTCACCGCTACATTTGCGTCGTGCACCTTGTGCAGAGTGGCCGCGAGGCCGGTCTGCGGCCCGAAGCGGCGCGCTTCGTCGCTGAGAGACACGGACCTTGGACCAGGCGTTCTCCTTGCTCAGCAGGTCTGCGTAGAAGTAGGCCATCTTCCAGTGGCGCTTGTAGGTGAAACACCACATCAGCTCCCAGTAGCACATGTGGTGGAACTGCTTCCACACCTGCTGGGCTTCACAGCACTCTTCAAAGTGCTTTATAGCCTGCAGTACACACACGCACGCACACACACACACACGCGCACACACACACGCACGCACGCACGCACGCACGCACGCACGCACGCACGCACGCACGCACGCACGCACGCACGCACGCACGCACGCACGCACGCACGCACACACACACACACACACACACACACACACACACACACACACACACACACACACACACACACACACACACACACACACACACACACACACATGCGTGCCTGAGCCCCAGCGGATGGACACACAGTCAAATGTATAAGCACAGACACTGGAAAGGTGCAAGTACACCACTTCTGCATGTGTAAACAGTGCTGCTGCACGTGTAAACAAAGCTTCTGCATGTGTAAACAGTGCTGCTGCACATGTAAACAGTGCTGCTGCACGTGTAAACAGTGCTTCTGCATGTGTAAACAGTGCTGCTGCACATGTAAACAGTGCTTCTGCATGTGTAAACAATGCTTTTGCACGTAAACTGCGCTACTGCATGTGTGAAAGGGGCAGTCATGGCCTGGCGGTTAGGGAACTGGTCCTGTGACCGGAGGGTCGTGGGTTCGATCCCCAGACCTGAGGCCATGACTGAGGTGCCCCTGAGCAAGGCACCTAACCCTCAATTGCTCACTTGTGTAAAAATGAGATAAAAATGTAAGTCGCTCTGGATAAGGGCGTCTGCCAAATGCCATAAACTGTAAATGTAAATGAAAGGGAGCCACATGTGTAAACTAGTGTAGGCTGATGGAGAGCAGAGTCACTCACAGCATCCAGGTTGCCTTTGATTTCCTCAATTCGGCCAGCGAAGAACAAGAAAATGGATCCCTGTGCAAGAACGAGGCATTTCAGACACATGATGAACATGTCCAGAGGGGCGGAGACATGCTGGCCAGTCCCACCACACTTAGACACAAGAAGCAGCCCAGTGGGTCACGTTTCCTCCACCAAATTGTGGTGAACAGTTGTTTCCTCTGCTCTACCAAACATGATGTAACATGCAGGGTAACTATGAAGCCCCTCCTCAGCTGAGTTAGGGGTGTTTGGGATGTGTGGGGTAACTATGAAGCCCCTCCTGAGTTGGGTTAGGGGTGTTTGGGAGGTGCGGGGTAACTATGAAGGCCCTCCTCATCTGAGTTAGGGGTGTTTGGGAGGTGTGGGGTAACTATGAAGGCCCTCCTCAGCTGAGTTAGGAGTGTTTGGGAGGTGTGGGGTAACTATGAAGGCCCTCCTCAGCTGAGTTAGGGGTGTTTGGGAGGTGTGGGGTAACTATGAAGGCCCTCCTCAGCTGAGTTAGGGGTGTTTGGGAGGTGTGGGGTAACTATGAAGGCCCTCCTCAGCTGAGTTAGGGGTGTTTGGGAGGTGTGGGGTAACTATGAAGGCCCTCCTCAGCTGAGTTAGGGGTGTTTGGGAGGTGTGGGGTAACTATGAAGGCCCTCCTCAGCTGAGTTAGGGGTGCTCCAGAAGTGACAACACAAAACCGCATGCAGCGTTTATGCAGTTGGAAACTTAAACTGCAGCGTCAGCATCTCCCTGGACAACCTGGGCACCGCTACCCTGCCACCCTGCTACCGTGGCAACCTGCACACCCTGACAGTTTGTGCTCTGACTGTTACCAGGGAATCCAACACCTTCACATATAGTGGGCTGGTGATTGGCTCCGGAAAGAAGTACATGTTACCCAGGTTTATATACGGTAGAGCTAAATAAACAGTACAAAGCATCTTTATATCACATCACTTGGTGCATTTATGAAGCAGAGTGTGTACACACACTGTGCTCACTGGCACGTTTACAGTGTAGCCTGACGTAATGCTGAATGGGGGAGGCGGTGTAGCGTACCTTAGGGTACAGTGTAAGATACGGCTGCAGTAGTTTCTCTGCGTCCTCCACATCTCCTTCCCCAGTGCCTGAGTTATAAACACATACACAAACACATGTTCACATGTACACACAAACTCACCCAGAGAGTAAAATGTCACATATAGTTGAACCGAAAGACTGAAACTAAACTGAAAAGGTCAGATCCCAGGCTCACTGTCTACAGAGAAATGCACCAAGCATTTGCATTTATTTTAAAATGCACCAGTGCATGACTTAAACAGGTATTTTAGGAATCGTGTAACAGTGTGGGGCTTCCTGTGGGCTTCCTCGTGAAAACACTACAGGTGTGATATTGGTGAAGATACTCACCCAGTATGAAGGTCATAAACGTGTGGTAGCAAAGCAGCAGCATGTTACACAGGAAAGACCTGAAGGTGCTCTCAGCAGAGCCCTCCTGTAGCTGCTGCAGCCCAAAGTCCTGCAACACACACACACACACACACCCGCATGCACACACACGCACACACATCACATCTCATCAAATCAGGTCCTACTAAGCCACATCACTCTACATTTTCCCCAAAAGAATCTTTTCGCAAAGCGAAGTCAATGCCCTCAGTGTGGGGAATTCACCTTGTTACCGGAGAAGCCCACAAACTCGAGCAGCCGCAGGGTTCTGGTGGGCAGGAGAGATAGCATCTGGCAGAACAGAAAACAAGAATCAGCCAAATTCCTCTCTCCTCCTCTCTCTGTATACAACATCCTGTGGTGCTCTCCCTCTCAAACACTGGACACACTCACCAGATTAAATGCTCCCACTCCTAATTTCACTCCCCCCTCAAAGTGACCGTGATTGTCACCCTGAACGTAGTTGGAGGACTTCAGGACCGTGTGAAGTTCCCTGGACACAATAAGACACAAAGTTCCCGTGTGTTCAGGTCTCCATGCTGTTAAGACACTTCATGGACTGAAGTACCAGAGAGATAAAGAGGGCCAGGTCTTACTTGTATATCTGATAACTATTCCTCACTTTCATCCCTCCTTTGATGAAGCTGATCATGTTTTCATCCTGTATACAGCAAAATATTAGAACAGTTCAAAAATACTAAATATGTTATTGTCAAAAAATTAATTTAGCTAACAATGAATTACAATGATGTGATACCCAGTTAACCAACTTAGGCAGATTATATGGTTCACTTACAATAGAGGCACCACAGTAAAAACGTAGTAAAAGTAAGAGTAAAATTGCTCCGAAGTTACATGTACACATTCTATGAAGGAAAGTGAAGCTAACTTGTAAGAAGGTCAGTGCTGCCCTCTGGAGGAGACATTCAGCATAGCACACTTCAGCATGGAGCTCCTCTGAAGACACAAATGACAGTGAGTTGCACTCTGCCTATACAAACACACCATGGGTCAACACATCTCCGATCAAACACATCTAGTGCATTATAGGCAGATGTGACTAAGTACATAGCGTCACATGGTAGGGAAAATCGGAGAAAGTATGTTTTGTAGTTGTAATATAATGTTAATGATACTAACATTGCTGAATTTGCATTTTACTCTTTATCTACAATTGACTGAATTATTATTATTATTAATTATTAATAATTATTATTAAAATGTATGCTGCAAACAATGGCTTCTGTAACATTCAAAACATACCTTCTGTAAAGTTTTTGCTGTTGAAGGAAGACTTTTTACGATACCTGCAATGACAAAAGAAAAAAACCTTATCAAGCAAAAACGTTTTGTTTTCAATTGCAACAATTATGGTTTAATTAAATTACATTTAATTAAATGTCTAAATCTTACCCTCCATCGACTCAAATGGATGAATGTTTTCTGAACTGAAAGGTGTAGTGCTTTATAAGTGATTATTTGACTATCTAGCTGACATTCTCTTGTACTGATGGACATGAATTCAGTTGAATAGTTTTGCTCAGTCTGCTGAGTCAATAGTTCTGTTTGTCTGACTCTTTAAGGATAGTATGTCTTTAAGCCTATGAACACAGAAATAACTCAATTCACTTGAGTCTCTGGAATGCTGATACCTCAGTTCTGGGAATGGGGTGTGTTTCAAGACGGGGCAGACATAATGTGTCTCTCCAACTCACATTTTTTTTTTGAATCTTATTTCAGACAGGTGAACTGGCTGTATATGTAAAATCATTCTTTACAGTAAAGCCAAGGCGTTGATGTTAAAGTCGAGGCGGGTCTCCTAAGAACCCGTTTGGAGAGCGGTTTCAGACGCACCGGCAGGCATCGGAGTCAAACCCATGTGATGGGTAGCAGTACTTGTAGCAGTGGCTCAATTGTAAAAGAGCTCTAAAGTCTGATAGCAAGCACCTTACAGAAGATCAAGCTACCAGGGAGATGATGTGGTTATGCCAAAGATCCCAGAGAGCGGAGCAGAAGGCGAGACGTCAGGTCTGGATCTGCGCAACTGCTTTGAAATACTCTGGGAAATGAAGGCGCAGCTGTGTGTCCGTGACAGGGGAGACGGCGTGGAGCTTTTGATGGCGTGTGGGTGGCTGAGTGGGTTTAGTCAAACGTCAGCACTGTTTGCTTAGTCAAACATTAACAGTGCTTGCTAAGATGACGTGGCAGAGTAACTGTGTGTGTGTGTGTGTGTGTGTGTGTGACAGTGTGTCTTACACACCCGCACACACACATTGCACGTTCTCACATACATACTCCAGCACTCATTGTGTTGGTTGGTTCAGAAATTCCACCAGCCCCTATGATACAATGAAGCTCTAGGGATACACACCATACAGTGGCTTACACTCAATCATTACACAGAGACGGTCCTAACACCCGACCCCTTAGATTCGGCCCCTTACACCCGGGCGTGTGTCGAACAGTATCTAAAACGGGGCTCACTGACCCTCGCCAAGAGCCCTGGTCTTTGCCGCTACACATTAGGACAAAAAACATACCGCATACCGTCTGTTCTCTGGCATACATCACATATACCTGAGTCTGCATTCACTGTACACATAATGCACTTTGTGCTTGATTACAGCAGTGAAAACACTCTAGATCGAATGACGAACTACAAATCCCACAGTGACATATACAGTAAGGGAGAAGGGGCGGAGCTATTACCGCTGGCACACGGTCTGAGCTTCTTTCATCGTATTTCCCGCTGCCAAGATGTGTTCAGGGTCAAAGGTCATCATAGCCTGCATTTCCAGAATGGTGGCATATGTGAGAGAGTGATACATGCTGTCCTTGGTCCTGCCACAGAAGATAAAGGAGAAAACATCAGATCTACTCATAGTAATATGACAGCTAGGGCATGACTCAGCAGATCTACTCATAGTAATATGACAGCTAGGGCACGACTCAGTAGTGTTGTCAAAAAAATCGATATATCGATACGTATCGATACTGAACATTCTGAAACGGTACAATACTCGTTTCCCTTAAGTATCGATTCTTTTTACATAAAATGCGCTTTCGTTTGACCCACCCAAGCTGCCGTAATGCACAGGACAGTTTGTGATGTTAATATGGCAGCTAAAGCAAATGCAGTGCTGTTGGATTCGAAGCAGATACAGATGGAAAACCGAAGGATATGAACAAGCCCGTTTGCAAGCGGTGCTTTTGGAACCTTTCAACGAAGGGCGCTAAAGCCTGGTTGAGTGACCATAGCGCTCGACTCCGCGCGCACCTCGCGCGAACCTCCGCGAGCGGTGGAGGCTTTATACTTTCCGCTTTGCAGTGTTGTCCGAAACTATATGTGGTAGTATAAAAGAAACACCCCTCAAAACAGGGGAATGAACACTTACCTGACGAATTTTAATGCTGCTTTGTGTTTCAGTGTGTTTCAGGTTTGAAAAGTGCTGCAATTTAGGCTAAAGTACTTGAAAATGTTGAAATTGTAACTACTTCGTTTCACAACAAATATCTGTCTGACTGGACATTTTTCTTGTATTACATTAACAAATACGAGCCTCTTGTAATTCCAGGATGAAACATGAGAGAACGTGAAGACGTTAAGAAAAATGCACGTTACGTTATTACGTTAACTCTTGTAATTCCAGGACGAAACACGGACAATATCTGTCTGACTGAACAGTTCTTTTGTGTTAAATACCAGCATCTTGTAATTCCAGGATGAAACATGAGAGAACGTGAAGACGTTAAGATTGGGCGTTTTGAAAATAAATTAAATAATGTGATTAAAAGCGCAATATTTCGAATCATTTCGAGTATATGTATAAATATTTAACTTAATTAAGTTTAACGTGCTGGGAAATATTGGTACAAGCGCTTGAATTGAACCCTGCAAACATGACTTTGTTCATTGCTCTGAGGCGCGGCGCGCGCGAAGTTACAAAATTCGAGAGGTGCACGACCTCGCGTGCGCCGCGCTTCAGCGCGATGAACAAAGTCATGTTTGCAGGGTTCATACACCTTGTGGAATTCAAACACTTGTATGTCACTTTCAAGGTCCATTTCAATATTTCCCAGCACGAGCAAAGACACTTTGTCAGACGTTCAAAAGACGTCCACTGAAAAGCCAGAATGAAAGTTTTAGCGACGTCTTTTTTAAACGTCTATTACTGCCGTTCAGTTGCAGTTTTTGCACGTCCTGACATCCAATAAAGGTCCTAGTCAGACGTTCAGATAGAAAACTCGTCATAGACGTTAAGTTAAAAGGTTAAGGTCCTAGTCACACTGTCAGATTTTGAACCAGTTTTGAACGTCCACCAGACGTGCGTGTCGAGCGGGGGGGTGGGGGGGGGTGGCGAACGTAAGTTGAGGCTCAACTGATGAGGCTCAGGGATTCCGCGTCATACAGCGCCGTGCTCAGGGTCCTAGTGCCTGTAGAATTAATGGCCCGATTAACGTAATTTAAAAACCAGGACATTTCCACAGTTTTAAAAAATATCCCGGGACGCCCGGGACAGGACGTGAAATACGGACATGTCCCGGGAAATACGGACGTTTGGTCACCCAAAGTTAAATATTTATACATATACTCGAAATTATTCGCTTTTTTATCACATTATTTAATGGTTGTTTATTTTCAAAACGCCCAATCGTAACGTCTTCACGTTCTCTCATGTTTCATCCTGGAATTACAAGATGCTGGTATTTAACACAAAAGAACTGTTCAGTCAGACAGATATTTGTTGTGAAATGAAGTTACAATTTCAAGCATTTTCAAACACAAAGCAACATTCATTTGTTTGTTTATAAAAATAAATAAAAAGGCTTTAAAACGGAAATTAGCACCGTATCTGACTTTGGTATCGAAAATGGTATCGAATTTCAATATTTTTTTAAGTATCGTATCGAAGTTGTAATTCTTAGTATCGTCACAAGCCTATGACTCAGCAGTAACAATTAGAGAGAGCTGTGATACCTTTAATACAGAGTCTGTAAAATAACACAGACAAACACACTACACTGACCACACAGAGTCTAATACAGCCATACTAACTCCCCACACAGTTAAACCCAATGCTCTGACAGGAAACCAATTCAAAGGGTCTTTATTTTCAACACAATTAAACCAGTGAAAGGAAAATGATGAAAATTCAGGAGTGATATATTTTTAATATTATTCTTAGCAGGACGCTGGCGCGCCCAGAAACAGGCTCGGGGAGGTGGAGGTGGAGTGTGTCACTGGCGGTCTGCAATCCTCAGGTGCGGGATTATTGGTGCAGGATTACTGGTTGAACCAGTCGGACCTGGCCGCGTTCGCTGGGGAGGTCGGCTCGCAGGGGAATGCTGAGCTGCCGCTCGGTTCACATTTCACCCTGTTCACCACAAAGGGAGCTGCGCAAGTCACGCCACAGCTCCATACAGCCAGAGCAAAGGGAACGACAGATGATGGTACGCACTCAAATGAAATCACTAAAAAAGGCCATGGCATTTGGCAGCATGGTTCTGCCATTCACGTTACTTGTGATGTGACTGATATTTGAAAAAAATGAGTTGTTTTCTACATTACAAATACAGACCCGACTCAATGTGTAAAAACTGAGCCCTAGCCCAGCTCGAGCCCTCGTGCTGATGATCCACGCCTTAGCTCCTCACCCATTACTCGCCTCACGCTCCGTCTAACCTACACACATCGACTTGTGACTTAAATTTGTGTTTCTGTCGAGACGTGTCCTGTCTGTGTGTCGAGTCCATGACACAGCAGTTAACGTGGCCTCTGACACAGAACGTCTCCCAAGAGGCTGCCTTAGCAATGACCCAGGGCGGGACATCTCTAATAGCCCGGATGGAATGTCCCAGCAGACAGATTCTCACATGTGTGTGAGTTCCTGGGGTGATGTCTGTGCTTGGCCCTTCACTGCAGGAAGACCAGGTCCATGACCTTCCACTCTCCTCTTTTCCAAATGGGAAAGATGCACCTGTATTCATGGCTTGCGTTCACACGGAGGTCCAGGCTCACAGCCAGGTGGCCTGCTCCAACAAGAGAGCGCTGGGTGGAGATCAGACGTGGTGCAGACCTGCAGAAGGAGGTGGCCTCTGGGACAATTACCACCTCCACTCCATAATGACCTGGGAGTCTTGTGTGTGCATGCAGGCACCGCACACACACACACACACACACACACACACACACACACACACACACACACACACACACGCACACACACTCACCTGCTCTTGAGTCTGCACAGAGCCTCATCAAAGTCATTTCGCAGGAACATGTCCATTGCAGCCATGCAGTCCTCCAGTGCCACGGACAGGTCTGACCTTTCTGACCTGAGACACACGTGCACACGCAACACAGAGGGAAACAGGAAAACCATCATGTATCTTAGTATAAACAGAAATATCTGATAAGCACATTTACAGCACGCTGCACAAGATTACATTAGATTACATACAGGTTCCAGTGCCATGGAATACAAACAGCTGATAATGAGTAATCAGGACATGTTAAATGTGCAACACTCTCTATGGTGTCTAAGGCTACTTTCATATATTGAAAACCTGAGATCACTCAGCTTCAAATCACAGATCAAGTGATTATCAACAAACATTATCCGTCAACAAACATTATATCTGAGCGTCTACTGTATCTGAGGAAGAGATGTTGATCTGTTAAACAATTTGTCAGCGGTTTCATGTTCTTTAAATGTTTAAGTGTGTGTGTGTGTGTGTGTGCGTGCGTGGTCAGTCATGTACCCCAGGGCATTAGTTCTGGTTCTCATTTTAGTATGAAGACAGGGAGACTAGAATGACCTACAAACTTATTGGAGCAGAGGTGGCATATCATATAGACTGAGACTCTGTTCCCTCTGCGTAATGCCTTGTGCTGGGCTTTCCAACGGGCTCTCGAGGTGCTATTTGGAAGTAGGACAGTGTGCAGGTATGTGCGGTAGCGGTAGAGTGTGTGTGTGGAGAACACAGAGATGTCCAGCACTGCAGTGGGTGCACTGTACATCGTAGTGACATGCGTAATTGAGCGCAGTGCCAAACACACACAGGCTAGTAGTGTGTGACACACAGACTTCAGCGCAGATTCATGCTGTAATGTTTAGTCCAGCAAAGTTAAGATGATGGTTTGTTTGGCCATCTTTACACAGGAAGTGCCAGCGGATCTGAAGTCCAGCACAGAGGAGCCCAGAACCTGCATCCTTTTAACACTCACGCAACTATAACAATGCAAGAGAGGAGAAGACTACAATACACTGATCCCAGATCAGTCCTGTCATTAATTAACATGGTACAATGTGTATGTTTGCAGAAACTTCACATGGACCTTTTGAGTGTTTTTATGCTACCACTCCAGAACAGATGGGGATGATGTCATTTCATGGGCCAAAAGTGCTTTCAACAAACGATGATGGTGAACTGATAGTGAACTGATGGAGAACTTATGGTGATCTCATGGTGTTCTAACTGTACTGATGGTGTACTAACTGTACTGATGGTGTTCTAACTGTACTGATGGTGTTCTAACTGTGTGCATGATCATATCTGCTCATGCTGATGCTAATACTGATAAGAGCTATGATCTGTGTACGGTTGCAGGAAATAACAAAACCCTGTAGCTCATATAAACAACAGAAATACTAGCTCCGAATCCCAAATCCATTTCAAAATGACTTCTTGCAGAGAAATGTGTCATTCGAGCGACCACAAGTCCGACTAACAAGCTTTAAATGCATCATGTAATTCAATAACAGACCCTCATGCAACGCAGTCTCTGCAAAACATGTGGGAAACAGGACTGAATTATGAACTCCTCTATGGACAGGAGAGCGGAGAACAGACCGGCACACAAGAAGACAAAGGAGACAGGCCAAGCAAGGCCAGAGGGGCAACTAAACAAGAGGCACGTCTCTCCTCCCCACACCGAAGGACAGGGGCAGCCTTTGTGTCCTCAGCCATAACTAACTAACCCCCGGCTCATTTAACGGTCGGCCCTATAGGGCCAGAGGCCTGTGTGGCTGTCGAGTTTTTTGTATGTGGGGCGACTTGCAGGCACTTCAGCTCCTGCCTGTACGCTCCTCAAATAGCACCTCGAGAGCCCGTTGGAAAGCCCAGCACAAGGCATTACGCAGAGGGAACAGAGTAACATGGCCAGATGAAGATAGCGTTCCACAGCTGAAACGGGAACCAGGATATCGTCATTTCCTTTTTTTGAACAGCTCAGTGTATAAGCTTTATATATCGATGATTGTGATTTACTTCAAATGTGACACATGAGAACACTATATGTGTATGTACACACATATATATTATATACTGTATGTTTATAGTGGAACAACCATCTGGGTTGAATAAACCAATGCAAGTCACAAACATTTGGTCAGTAAATAAAGGGAATGGAAAGAAGCACTGGGTGTCGCCATGTTTGCCCCAATCTGAAGCCTCTGAGATTGAGCAAAGAGAGGGATAAAACCCCAGTATGACGCCACTCATCTGTACAGCTCAGCTTATACTGAGCACATGCACCAAATAGAAGCCGTTGTTCAGGGTGGACTTTCACCTGGGTCTAAGTTCTGGGTCTAAGTTCTTGGTCTAAGTCCCATTGTGTCCTGTGGTCAGGGTTCACGGTGAAGATGATGACTTAGTCAGCCACTTTGAAAATGTTGATCTCCCAGGGGGAGCTCCTGAGCTCCGAAGATCTCTACTGGTACAAAGGACAAACTAGCTGGCAAGACACAAACTTGTAGTGCAAGGAGATTTTTTTAGATAATGGCTGAATCGTCGCTCTGTAACCTTTACTTTCACACTGAAGTCCTGAGTGCATATGAGCTCACGTTAGCTAGAGTGACACGACAATAACAGAAGCTTGAAAACTAGAGGATCGAATGCTGAACACTGTTGCTCACAAACCTGCTCCCTTCCACCGACCACACAGCATCCAGAACTTGCATTTCAAAACAACATTTGTGTATACTGTCAGATAACTGAAGAATACACACACACACACACACACGCACGCCTGCACACAATGACCCATTAGCAGCGGCACATTCTTACCCGTTCGCCAGAGTTTCTGCCTTTTCTGACATTTTCATCTGGTACAGCGAAGGACACAAAGAAGGTGGAAAAGGCGTCAAATAGAAACACGCAGAGCAGGAACGTTCACAACGTGCCTCAGGTCAGCCTTTCTCAGCTACTCCCAACAGCAGATCTCCTCTTGTTTTAACACGCACACACACACACGCACACACACACACACACACACACACGCACACACACTTACACAACCAAGAGAGCAGCAGAGAGGAAGAACGCAGAGCTTAATAAGATTGGGATGACTATCACACGCAGAGAAGCAAAACACTCCGGCCCCCTCTCTTGCTTCATCTTCCTCTCCCCAACACACACACACACACACACACACACACACACACACACACACACACACACACACACACACACACACACACCTCGGCTTTCCTCCCTAAGCCCCTCCTCCTCTCAGCATCACACTCACGCTACACACTGCAGCCTGCCCTCTGACTGGCCAGAGCAGGAGAAGAAGACCAGCCTTCTTCTGCTGGACTACAGCCAAATAATAAACAAAGGTACAAATATACATTACAGATATGCACTGCAGTCAAGTGACAATGGAGCCGCTGACTCCAATTACAACGGCCATCCTTGTAGCGGGGGGGGGAGGCCCGCGAGTGTGACCCAGTGGGAGAAAAGTCCCATCGTGACACTCAGGAAAGAAAGAGTATCTTAACTTTAGACTGTGAATTTAGTATGGGAGGGAATGACGTAGCATACAGCAAGCTGCTGAGAGATGGAAAGGGAGGGAGGGAGGGAGGGAGAGAGAGAGAGAGGCTGTTTTTACTGCTGTTTTACTGCAGTGTTATAGTTCAGCTCTGTCACAGAGCCCACAGACGGTGCCACCTCTGCCCATAGACCTTTTCATTGGCACAGATACAAGTGGCACTTGAAACAGACAGCACCAAGGTTATTCCCATACATTAGCTGGACATTATCCCAGAATCTTAGGAAAAAAACTATTTTTTATTCTTTTAGAAGATCCCTCAAAGGGTTAAAGGTCAGGAGTAAATGCTGGATTAAATGCAGCATTGTGGGAACGAACTTCCACGTATGATCAGCAATCCATAACAAAAGACTCGGTATGACCCAAGTACGCTGACTATACGATCACGGCCACCTCTAACCTTAATGTCTGTATGTTAATGAACATTTCCCTGACATAGTGCTGAATGGGACTTGTGTTAATGTACCAATGAGGAAGCGCATAGCATCAAGTGTGCTCCCATAATCACGTGTATACATCCCATAATCACGTGTATACATCCCATAATCACGTGTATACGTCCCATAATCACGTGTATACGTCCCATAATCACATGTATACGTCCCATAATCACGTGTATACGTCCCATAACCACGTGTATACGTCCCATAACCACGTGTATACGTCCCATAACCACGTGTATACGTTCCATAATCACGTGTATACGTTCCATAATCACGTGTATACGTCCCATAATCACGTGTATACGTCCCATAATCACGTGTATACATCCCATAACCACGTGTATACGTCCCATAATCACGTGTATACGTCCCATAACCACCTGTATACGTCCCATAATCACGTGTATACTTCCCATAACCACGTGTATACGTCCCATAATCACGTGTATACGTCCCATAACCACGTGTATATGTCCCATAATCACGTGTATACCTCAACGGCTCCACCTCCACTACACAGCATATAAAGATTCTTCCGAGATGTGGCCTGCTGATCAAAACAATGACATTTCCCTAAACGCTCTCCAGAGCATGTGTGCACTTTGCAATACGGAGCCTGTCTTCTTGTTAAGGGAATCCAATGCGGCAGCTGTTAACATGTTTGACAACACTGTGTAAGGGTATGTGTCATACATGAGAGTGTTCAACTCAGCTAAGGAGATAATAATACTAAGGTCTTGATGGACAAATATTAGTTCTAGGCAGGAGGTTTACTGATGCAGCTGGTGTTGTGGTAAAAATGCCGGTAACCACTGCAGTTGATACATAATAAACTTCATCCTGACCAGACAGGATTACTGCCTATATTTAACTGCAGTAAAACATGTACAACCTGTTCCGGTCTTTAAGATGTACTGAATATGGCACATGAAAGTCAAAACATCCATAAATGACAAAATGTAAACATTATAAACATATGGCTCTGTCTTAAAGGCTTGTAATGAGCAAACAGCAAAGGGCAGTGGTAGTGAAGAAGACGTGAAGATGTGAAACAGATGTGCTCAGCGTTAGTATTGCACACCGAGAGTGAGTTTACTCGTTCACTCCACCAACGTCACAACAGGCGTGTCATTCAGGCTGCCTCTGACATCAGAAGAATGTCATCTTTGCCACTCAAGAGGGGAGAATGAGGCAGAGGGGTTATATGTGTGGTTGTGTGTGTTGGTGAGTGTGTGGATGGGTGGGCAGGTGGGTGGATGAGTGGGTTAGTGGACTGGGGGGATGATAAGTGGGTGAATGGTTGGATTGGTGGGTGGGTAATATACGTGCGTGGGTGGATGGTTGGATTGGTGTTTGTGTGAGTGGTTGGATTGGTGCATGTGTGAGTGGATGATGGTTGTATTGGTGCATGTGTGGGTGGATGGTTGGATTGGTGTGTGTGTGAGTGGATGATGGTTGTATTGGTGGGTGTGTGAGTGGATGATGGTTGGATTGGTGTGTGTGTGATTGGATGATGGTTGGATTAGTGTGTGTGTGTGGGTGGATGGTTGGATTGGTGCATGTGTGGGTGGATGATGGTTGGATTGGTGTGTGTGTGGATGGATGGTTGGATTGGTGTGTGTGTGTGGGTGGATGATGGTTGGATTGGTGTGTGTGTGGGTGGATGATGGTTGTATTGGTGCACGAGTGTGTGGGTGGATGATAGTTGTATTGATGTGTGGGTGGATGATGGTTGTATTGGTGCACGCGTGTGTGGGTGGATGATGGTTGTATTGATGTGTGGGTGGATGATGGTTGTATTGGTGCACGCGTGTGTGGGTGGATGATGGTTGTATTGTTGTGTGGGTGGATGATGTTTGTATTGGTGTGTGGGTGGGTGCAACTAGGCACTTGTAGACATTTACAGGTAAACGTGAACGCCAGCAGATCAATTAAATCACCTGAAAACATGCTCAGCATGACAATGCCTTTTCTCGGTCCTGATCAATAATAAGCCACCGCAAAGCCACCAGCATTGTGGAAGACCCATTACACCCATCCCACCCATCACACCCATCACACTCATCACACTCATCACACTCATCACACCCATCACACCCATCCCACCCATCCCACCCATCACACCTATCACACCCATCCCACCCATCCCACCCATCACACCCATCACACCCATCACACCCATCCCACCCATCACACCCATCACACCCACCCCACCCATCACACCCACCCCACCCATCACACCCATCACACCCATCCCACCCATCACACCCACCCCACCCATCACACCCATCACACGGTCTCTTCACTCTGATGCCGTCCGGCAAAAGATACAGGAGCATCCGAACCTCCACTTCCAGACTCTGTAACAGCTTCATTCACCAGGCAGTCAGGCTCCTCAACTCCCAGAGACGGAACTGACACACACCAACACTGATCTGACCCCACACGCACAAAAAGACTGCACTGAACCCCCACCTTCCGCCACACACACACACACACACACACACACACACACACACACACACACACACACACACACGTCTCCATCCCCACCAGAAATATTTGCTGCTCTCCCACAGAATCTGCTAACTCTATCTCAGAACTGCTGTGTTCATGTATGTTCCATATGTCACAGTAAGTCACTCATCTCTGACACCACTCACACCACATTGCACTGTACCAGCATTACACTGTCATGTCTGTCAGTTGTCTCTGGTCTGTTGTATTTATTGTTGTGTTTTGTTGTGAGATTGTCCCATGCTGCACATTTGGCACATTGTACTGCTACCCTGCTGCACTTTGTCGTTTGTTGTACTGTTGATTTGTGTTGCACCACGGTTCCGGAGGAACGAGATTTCGTTACACTGTGTACCTGTACACAGATGTAATGACAATAAAAAGCCTCTTGACTTGACTCTTGACTTGACATACTGTCACAATACGGTCACTCAGACGAGATCATTCTGGGCCAGTCTATATAGGCAACCCTCAAGCAGTCAGACCAGTCAGCGCTAACGTGTGATAGGTGTACACCACAAACGGACATCACAAATTGTACGACATCAGCACTTCGGAATTACCGATAACAATGATTTGGCAGCAGGTGATTAGATAATTTTGGCCTTTAAACAAATCAAAAATAAACATTTTGGGCTAAACTGTCAATGAATTAACTGGACAGTTTAAAAGAAACGTACGATGTAGATGACATCTCTTGCAGGTCATCTGTGCTGTCTGGCACCGGCGACCTATAAGATAACAGAGAGAAGAGGGTGTAGGTAACGAGGGAAAGTTAGAATGATCTGCTAGAAGAACCCCTGAAAGAGAACCATTGTTGTGAGTAACTCAACACTTCCAGTTCACTTACAATCAACACTAAGAACTCTCAAAATGGGGGCAAAATTCAAACTCAGCCAAGTGGTAAAATGGTTCCCTAGATGTTTTCTTATATCACTGTTAATAATCTATTGATGCATGACAAGAGACAAGACAATGCTTTTACCTAGAGTCTGTAATGAGAGAATCCAGTCCATCACTTTCTATTATTGGTGACCTAAAAAAAAAAAAGAAATACATATTTATTATTACTGGCCTATAACACTTCTGATAAAGCAAATGACATTTATATTTAGTGGTACCGACTGACCGTGCTTGTGGGCTGGTGCAGTGGGGGACCTCCTCTTCTTCAGGTTTGTCCCTAAAATCAGATTAAAAAGCATATTTAAACATACATCGATTTTTTTTTACCTAAAAAGATGGTGCTCAAATCGTTTGATTTGGTGACATTGGTTTTATGTAAAACCAATTATGTAAATTGGTTTTATGTATTTACATTGGTTTTTTGTGACAAAAAAACTAAAACCAAATGCTATTTACATAAGTATTATCCTCCTTAATTAAAGCATCACTAGTCAGAAGGAAAGGAAAGGACCAAAGATTATTCTAAAGGAATCAGAGGTTAAGTTAGAAATATTCACGTGATAGGAAAAGGCCACAAAGTAATATTCAAGTGTCTGGATCTGAGCAATACTGGATCAATTATGAAGAAATGGAAGCCGCATCATACCAGAAAGCATCAAGGTGACCCAACTGAAACACGAGGAGTTTGTGGTCAGAAAGACAAAAATGTAACCGTATACTAAAAAACGGGAGGAAATCACTTTACAGAAGGACAATGATCCCAATAACTAAATCAAAGCAACACAGGGAGTCACTGAACAACTAAAAAAGGTGAATCTGAATCATCTGAATTTTCATCAATGGATATATCTGAATACAACTGAGAATCTGTGTCACGATTTGAAAACTGGAATCCACAAGCATCCCAAACATTGTGCAAAACTGGAGGAAACCTCCAGAAAGACTCCATCAGACTTCAAGTAGTGTGCCGAAGCCTGAAGGCTCATATCCTACCCAGGACTTGAACCCAGGTCCAAAAGTAGGTAAACATGAGCTCTGACCACAGGACCACAGAAACAACTACCTGACATGTCAACCATAGCACCCATTCAACCAGAGCACCCATTTAAATGACTCTGTCACAAGTTGTTATGACAACTAAAGGTGCTTCAATGTATTAGTATGAAGGGGTAGAATATTTATGTCAGGAACATTTTTGATCTTTTATCATTTTTATAGATCTGCTGACAAATAATTAACTTTGACATTTTGTAGATTACTTTAAGAGCTTGTTGACTTGCAATAACAATTACTGGCTAGAACAATCCAGGTGAATCTGACTTTTATTATTTTTGCATGGCACCGTTACTGTAAACCTCCTTTCTGCAAATCACATTAGTGTAAGAAACTTTACTTATAGTAACCATTGGCTATGACAAGCATTTTCTTCTGCTGTTAAAACAAATCATCAATTAAATTTAAGGAATAACCCACCACCCTCATAACACTACATTGGAAGGTCTGTAATGGTGTAAGAACAAAATAATAGTCTTTAGTAATATCATTACAAGAAAAATAAATATTGTCAAGCATTAATGCGAACCTTGAATATTATGTCTTGAAAAGATTTGATTTTAGACTTAACACATTTGTTTAAAATGGAGAACTCAAGATGAAGACCTCCAGCTCACTGTAAGCTGTGTCTGTTCCTTGGCCCTGGTAGCAGATAGAGAGTGTGTGCACTAGTAGATGTGGTTAAGGTCAGAGGAGAAACGCAGCCCTAAACAGCCTGAACTTAGGGCCAGCTAATAGACTAGAGACAGATCACCTTAGTTTTCGAGACATGTATATGTGTCGCTTAGAAGACCAACAGCAGGATTGCATAGCTCACATGCTCTGTAATTGGTAACCAGTATGATTGCTACTGGGAACAATGGGAGGCAGACTGGAAATGTAAATGCAAGATGTGAATGATAAATACCAGGGGGTCATGTAAAGAGCCTTGGGGAGCAGTGTGATTACTCGTATTACATTTACACATGTATACTCCCTAGATTGCTGTCTTATTACTTTGATTGTGTGAAGTTCAAGAGGTTGTGTACCAAAGTGTTTTCCATATATGCATGTCTGATACCATTTCTGATACTGTTTCTCTATTACCTCTGAATACCTGTGCGTTTATTTCACTCAACTAGGCATATTTTAATGGACTGTACATTTCAAATAATTATTTTTAGAAACTTGTCAAGCTAGTGTACCTTCACGTGAGTGTGGAACAAGAAAGGAATGGCGTTTTGTAGACCTACTGGCGAGGCCAGTTTGCTCTTTGAGAGCAGTCGTGAGAAGCACATATTTCCATCTCTTCTGAGACTACACACGAGATTCCTTTTAGTGGTAGTGTATTTATAGGCAGATAAAGCCCGACTGAGCCAATCAGTTCTGGCTGGTCACGAGTTTCTTACCACGGGCTATGAGGAAACCTGTCAGAAAAAGTTAATGGTCTGTCAGTTTTAACAGCTGCAATTCAAGGCACCTCTTTGTTGTGTGAGGAAGTCTAGCATCTGATTTGCTTGACAGTGTGTTCATATACAAAGAAGTAATCGTTTTTTTAGTAATCTATTTTAATGGTGAACAGGTAGAAACACAATGTGATTTGGTTGTAACCAAAAGCACCTCAAATGAAAAATGATGTCTGTCTTTTTAAGTGTCACAAACTCGGACCATATATATGTGACATCTCACAATGTGATGATGAAATCACAGTCTAGTTAGTATTTTAACTCGCACTTCAGACGTTTGTCAGTCCTCTGGGAACACTCGAGAGCAAAGTTGTTCAGTCCGAAACCTTCTCTAACTATATACCGTATATAAACCATTATCATTTCGGTAATCTGGTCTACGTTATAGTCAAGCGGTTTCTTTTGAAAGTAGACGGGCAAACTCACTTTTTGGCGTCATTCTTTTTTTTGCGTCTCCAAAAACTCATTCCAAACGGGGACAGATGTCCAATAAGACTGGAACACGAGGTCTACCTGGGCATTCGTACCAGACTAAATGCAGGTAATCGCCAAAAGCCAAAGTGAACGTGTCGCTAACGTCCCCCGTCCTACACGAAGACAGGAAGGTGTGACACATTCATCTCCCACGTTAACGAGGACCTTTAAAACTACCGGAATGTAACACTCTACCTTTTGCTCGGTCTTAAAGACCTCCGTGTAAACGAATTAGCTGCATGTATTAAATAAATAGATTTTTTGTTTAAGTGAGGACAGAAATGTAACCTATATTATGCGTCGGATAACTGTTAACCTTCAAATTTTTACCTAATCTTAAGTAACCATTTGTTATTTTTAATTCTGATATAGCCTATTGTATGTATTGAACAGATATCACAAGGCAGTAGATTCAAAGATTCATATTTATTCTTTTAGACTTAATTACATGTTACTTACCATATTTAAACAAGTCCCTACTATAAGGAACATACTTTGTAAATTTAAAAAACAACCCCCCTCCCCCAGAAAACAGATAAACAAAAATAAAATACATGAAGCCCATTTTAAAAGCCTGTAGACAGCCAGTACACAAGTGGTTTTTTTTATATCAGATTAATTAATGGCCTATACATACATACATACATACATACATACAGACAGACATATATGATCAACAGAAACAGAACTGTAAAAATGAGTGTTGTGAAGGAGAAGCAGTTACAAACAGAAAATCAAGCCCTAGTCTTTACATAAGAAGTGCTAACTGGTGTCTGACATAATACTGGTTTAGGGGGCAAATGCCATGTTCATAATGCTCATACGAATCTTCATAAGTTGCAAAACAAAAAATGAGTTGGTCATAAAAACAGAGTGAGGCATCTCTGAAAAGCTCGCCTTTCTCTTGTGCTTTTACGCCATACACCTTCAGTTCTAAACATTGCCAAAATCCTCAATTCAATGCAATTGTTTCAGTCAGAAAGAAAAAAAAACCCCAGCACATTTCTAACCTAGTAAAATCTGAAGAGTCCAACACCCAGGGCATAAGAACCATGTCATCACTTCCTACTTAGTCCTGATCTCCTGGTTCTCACAGTCTCTTAAGACTTCAGAATATAGACAATGCCCATGAAGTCCAACCTGAAGTACAGGCAAAAACAGTTCTTTATAACTTCAACCAATCCTCCAGGACCTTGTTATGACCTGTAAACAGTGCCCTACTGCTGTGAGAACATTCAGGCAGCTGTAATGGGTAAGGACAAGCTTATATCAGTATCTCAATATCCTATTAGAGAAACAAGTTGAAAATAAGGGACCTCGGTATTAAAACGGACGTGCACATATAAATCTATTCATTTCAAACATTCATTATTGCACTGAGTATTTTGAAGGTTATTTTGCACTAATTAAAACAAATAATAATAAAGCCAGTTAATTTTCTTGCTCATTTCAGATGGAAACCACATTCACAGAGTTGACGTAGTGGTCATTAGTCATGCGTGGCCTTCTCATAGAGGCATTCCATAATAATAGCACTTTTACATGTTGTAGGCACTGGTAGTAAATTATACACACTTCACTTGTACTGATATATATTTCCAGTTGCATTTTCTGGAACTCATAAGGGGTTTAAATCACTCCACATACTGCCATATCTTGTATAGTAGTAATAATCATTGTTATTATTATTATCATCATCATCATTCAGCATTTTTCTGCATTTCACCAAGATATTTTCTTTAGATGGACATGCATAAAAGATTACACTGAATTACACTATTGCAAGCAAACAATCCACAGAGTATATACTGTACAATTACATTTTGACAAATACTTTTGTTGTTCAGCTGTCACAAGTGCTCTAAGTAGTTTTTCAAAATCCCATATGCAGTGGGCCACTGAGGTCTGTATATTGTAACGGTTATTTTAATAAATTGGTTTAGGCAAGCGATAATAACCCCCAGAGATGAGCAATTGAGCTGTTGAAATGTTCTAGAGGGGATCTGAAGGACATTGTACATGGGGCCCTGTAGTGATTCAAAAAGCCATTAGTACTGTGGGGATCTTAAAAGACAGAAAGAGCCGAATCTCTACATTATGTACATAAATAATAGAAATGAACTCCAATAAAGAAATGCATGGGTACTTTTATATTATACATTCATATCTGACATTTTAAAACAGACAGCTAAAGCTATGTCTTGGTCTTGAGCTGTAATTAAGCAAATGGAAGGGTTGGAACTCAGAATAATGTCAAAATAAGAGCGCCTAATCTCAGTCTCCTCCCCGTCAATAAGGCAATTGTAATTTTGAAGCTAATTCAATTCTGAGATATTTAGTCTGATAAATAATTTTACTACAAACCTTTTATATATAATATGGGCACTTTACTTGGTGAAACAATCTTTTTAGTTCAAATCTGAATGCAACATAGAATGCTAAAGTTTAGCACTCACACTGTAAAACCACCAGTTAGAATTACTGGCCTTTATGATCACAAAATAGAAGAGACTCAGTAAAAGTCAAACATGTCAAAAATCTTACATAATCCAGGGAAATGAGAGTGAGTGTGGGTAGGGTGAAGGGAGTTGTTTCTGTTCATGTGCCATCAATGGTCATTTTAGTGCTGTGGTCTTTGATGGATGTGTTAGAAATACATAGCACAGACAACACGAAGCCACTTGGTGTGGAGTTCACTGTAAAACAGCAGTAAACACCTCAATAGGCTGTACTTTCTCACCATTTTTCCTTTTGAGCCCCGCAAACTTGATCTTAATCCACGGCGTTTTGGGAAGAGTCATTGGACAGCCAGGGAGATGGAACCATGGGTGAGAACCTCGAGGGTTGGGGGGGGGGGGTTAGGAGGGGGCTCGTGTTCCAAAATGGCAACATGGCAAATCTGTCCCAGCACCAGAATGTTCAGCTTTGTTCCTTCTCCTCCTGCTCATGAGTGGTGTGGCTCCGGGTGGGGGTCAGAAGAGCGGGTGGTGTGGCTCCGGGTGGGGGTCAGAAGAGCGGGTGGTGTGGCTCCGGGTGGGGGTCAGAAGAGCGGGTGGTGTGGCTCCGGGTGGGGGTCAGAAGAGCGGGTGGTGTGGCTCCGGGTGGGGGTCAGAAGAGCGGGTGGTGTGGCTCCGGGTGGGGGTCAGAAGAGCGGGTGGTGTGGCTCCGGGTGGGGGTCAGAAGAGCGGGTGGTGTGGCTCCGGGTGGGGCGGGGTCAGGAGAGCTCGGACTTGCTAAGGGCGATGGCAAGCTCCAGGTCCTCCTGCTCCTGCTGTGTAAGCCTGGCCACACGCTCTCTCTCCTCTCGCTCACTCTCCCTTTTAGCCCACTCGATCATGTCCTCCTCTGTGGGATACTGCTCCACACACACACACACACACACACACACACACACACACACACACACACCACATACGGGGTGTAAAATGTGAAGAAAATACAAACAACCAACAGAAGAACTGTACTGTTTGGAATCATGGAAACGTTCTAGAATGAACAATACATTTAGAGAAAGAACATATAATGTAGCTCTTAAACAAACTTTCAATAAAGTCTGTAGAATCTAAACCTCCTCTGCCAAATACAGCCATTCCTGACTCGAGATTATGACACCAAATTAACTTAATAGGGATTATAGTTCTAGATCAAATCATTGAAGTATTTCTTGAAATCTGTTTCTTCAGTTGAAAGACTGTGTAAAGCTAAATCACAATAAAATAAAAAAGCAACAGTTTGATGTAATGTATTGCAGTAACGTATTAAATGCTTACAAACTGTTACATGAATGGTGAATGGTGTCATTTGTGTTCCACTGTATACAACAATTGTGATTAATATTGTGATCCTTGGTAAAAGATGAAATCCAGATATTGGCCCAATGTGTGTCAGGCTTGAATAGGTTTTTGTGTCATCACCCACTTAGTGGTATGCAATACAAAGTCTGGGGCAATACAAGTCGTGACAAGTTCCCTCATCATATTAGTGTTGTGCACACAGACTCATTATTAAAGTTCATTTCACCCAAAAGGGCATTAGAACAGCAGAAGTGACATTTAATGAGTGGAGCCCTATAATGAATGCATGGACTGCAAACAATGAATAACACTGTGGATCATTATAGTATAGCCTACTGAGATGCAAGTAGGGGAGAGGAGTAGTATTTCTCAACTACACTATAAAAAAGTCGTTTTTTGTAAATGCTGATTTTGTAATTTTGATTGCAAGAAGCAGTAATATCACTACTACTGCCCCATAAACATATTTTCCTTCAAATAGTAGACTGCACCTTTAATTAGGTTTGGCAACTTTGACAGAGGATATTTCCAAATAATAGAGTTATGCTAAATCCTCTCCTTCTGTTCTTCAGCTGTCACTGTTGACCTACTGTCTGCAGTTCCTGCCGCAGTGTTCAACACCTTGGTTCCGCTTTTCGTCACGCTCCCTTAATTCGACAAGTTTTTTGTTTTTTAACGATACAGATTTCCCCTTGCATTCCACCCTACAGGAGGGTCGTCAGGATGCCAGGATGCTTTTAAACCCGAAGAGCTCGGTCCTGTTCGTGTCACCTTTGGGCATGCACATACACCCACCATGCTGACATGCAGAGCAGTCACACTGAGACAGGGTTAAGAGGTGCAAACATAATTTGGTTCAAGATGCACCAAATTATATTTGGGTGCACTGTTCACAAGTAGTACACCAAGGACTCAGCCACGTGGGTTGTTATTGCGTACAAAGTAGTGGTCACAAAAGACATCTACCCAGCTCGAGGACAGCCACAAACGCTCAAATGTCTCGACATGGTGGAAAACACCATGATCAAAACTGATTTATATCAGATACTTATAGTTCATGGGAAATTATTTAAAGAGGGCAAAAAAGCCACTCAGTTTAGAGTTATTATAAAATACCAAACCATCTTGGCTAATACCATACAAACAATAATATTGCTTCACTTGAAAATTAGTTTTTGCTTGATAATATCAGCGCAAGTCTGTTTTTAATTCATTGAAACACTGTTTATTGGCACTGATTCATCCGACAATAAAAGTGAGAACGATGACAAGGTGATCAAAGCCGACAAAAAAAAAGCTTAAATCAATATATACAAAAAATGAAAATACAAAAAAGGAGCCAAGAGTACAAAAAGGAGCTGGCACCCTCACCGCTTTATTGAGCAGACATTTGTGGTTTAAAGGCCACCTGCTGACCTCCCAACACAGGGAGGGGATGAACAGCACAAGCTGAAGGCCTGGTGGGAGTCATGGGATGCAGCGGGGAGCAATTCCACACTCAGGAAGTGGCTGAGCCAATAGCAGCTCAGAAAAGGAATTGCGCGACAGGAAGTAGGCCAATCAGACAGGTGGACACGGGTGATTAGTGCGTGCAGTGCGACATGGGGGGAGGGGGTGTTGTGGGGGGTGGATCAGGGGAGGGCAGGACAATGGACATGCAGGACGTGCTCAAGCCTCATTCAGAATTGTGGAGACCACGGCACAGAGCACTGGTGTGAAATGAGGTAAGCCAATAGCAAGCAGCCCCGCCTCTCCTGCCACAGCCAGAGAGAACTTATTGATACTGCAAAAGTACAACACAGGTATACCAAGATAACTTAACATTATATATGTTTATATTATTACACACAGTTTTAATAACTTTTTACATAACAGTAAAAATAAGAATATTCCCTATTTATCATAATTTCAAAATCTAGTTCAACTTCGAAGATGTTTGTGTTTAATAACTTTTCATACAACACAAGTTAGTTATCTACAAAAGATAAAAGACAATATATTAACAACATCCATTATATAAAATGACTCCAATTTACCAAGTGTATTGAGAAACACCTCAAAATAAATGGAAGCCAGTCATGTGGAGGAAGCGTTCCTTCCTGAAATAATAGGCTGTAAATGGCAGGGAGGCAAAGGCTGCTGATCCTTGGCAGAGGTGAAAGGTGAAAGGTTAACATTTAAGGATCGCTACTGCGCTTCAGGAGGGGGTGAGGGGGCAGGGGAAGTGCTCACTTTGTCAAAGGAGGCAAATCGGTCAGGGTCGCGCGGGGCTTGGCAAGGGCCGGAGGGGGCGAAGGGGTCCGGCACAGCGTCTTTGGCAGGGAGGGAGGAGAACTCTCCAGAGCCCTGCGGCCCAAACAGGCCACGCCTCTGACACGAGTCTGACGAATCTGATCGGTAGATGTTCGACCGCTTACCTGCATATCACACACACACACGCATGCACTCAGTGTGTTGTAGCCCCATGTGATTACATCACATCACAGTGAGACACGACACTGTATTAACTAACCGGAAATACATATTTGAAAGCAAATCTTTACATGAGGTGAACATCTCAATATATGTAATGATTTGATCAGTGTGAAAGTGAGTGTGAGCGAGAGAGAGAGAGAGAAAGAGAGAGAGAGAAACTCAATATGATACATCAAGACTCACCTGGTGGAGGAGGGGGTGGTCTAGTAGGTGTGCCTGTTTTGGGTGGTAATGCAGGAGGCACATCTGATTGGTTGTCTTCCCTAAATAAATTCTTATTATGTGCATTTGATGTAAAAGGATCACCACCATTAGACTGAAAAGTAAAAAGATACCAACAGAGAATCAGGACCAGATAAATGTCTCATTGGAGCTGCCATGTTTTATCAGGTACAAGTACAAAGAAACTCTCAGTTGGGAGTTTGGGTTGAATCATTCAAGGACATTTGTGATGATCAGCAGTATAGTCAACAGCAGACTGGATGAATTATATTATGGCAAAAGCAAAAACACAAAAAGGTTTCTTGACCCAGATTAAGGCCAGTGTTTTTCTACAGAAAAAAATAATGGTCAAGTCAAGACAAGAAAGAGTTGAGCTGCTGAACTGGAAGGGGACATGTTGGTTACCTTTGTCAAACTGCTAAAGTCTGCGAAACCTCCTCCAAATGACTCGCTGCCAAATACTGTGGCAAAGGGATCTGAAGCACATGTGTACATGTACATGGTTTAGTCTAGAAGATTGTCAATAAGAAAAAGACATTTTATAAAAGGTTGCTGTAACTGCAGTGCTGTCACTCTCCAGCAGAGGGCCCCAGCCTCACCTGGATCTGAATCTGTAGTCACTGTAGTTCCCCCTGGAGCAAAAGGGTCATTGGCAGCTGCTGGTGGTGGTGGTGTGTCCTTCTGCAGAACCGACAGAACGTTCAGGTCCACATGCCCACAGTGGGACGTGATGTCAACCCCTCTCTCCCATCCCCCAAAAATAAATAAATTACAAACCCAGTTGCTCACCTCTGATAGGGTGGACCCACCAAACGGGTCATCCTCTGCTCCAGCCGCTGAGCTGAACGGGTCCGAGTCCGCCAGCGCGTCCGTTTTGGAAGTAAACGCCGTGTTCCCGCTGGCGGAGCTAAAAGGGTCAGCTGCAACCGCCGTTGCGGCTCTGGAGGAAAACGGATCAGACTCGCCGGTGTTGTTGGGACGGGATGCGAAGAGATCTGGCTCACCGGGTCCTTTGCCGCTCGAGCCAAACGGATCAGAGGAAGCGAAGGGGTCACCAGCGGGGAAAGCGCTCGAGGACGACTGTTTAAAGAAGGAGTCCGTCGCAAATGGATCCGTGCCTTTGAAGGGATCGCCGCCGAATGGATCTGGACGGTAAACGGTTTGAGATTCGATACATTTTGTAAAGATTCGTGCCATAAAACTGTGAAGTCGACATGGGGCGATGGTTTGTACTGATTTGTACTACTCACCAGAAACATCTACTCTTGAGAAGAGGTCGTCATCCCTGAAAGGGTCACCTGCGTGAACATGCAATCGATTAGCCACAGAGTGAGAGAGTTAACTGGGCGAAACAGGTGTTCGTGTGTGTGGTGCGCGAGCAGGTTTTGGCTGGTCTTACTGTCTGTGAAGGGGTCACTCTGGAAGAAGTCGTTTGCGGGTGGGCTCCCTGAGCGAACGGCGGGGGGAGGTGGTGTCTCCTCCTTCTTCTCTAGCCCTGGAGACTCCACCTGTCAGCCAAACACCCATTCAGAACCACCACTTACTTACTTCAGAACCATCCCACACTGGGCCAGAGACGGTTCAGTTAGGTTCTGCAGGTAATCTAGAGTTCATCCTGCTCACTGATTGGCTGTAGAATGACTGCGCTAGAGAGAAGCAGGCTGACCTTCATCGTGCTGGTAGAGGGCTGCTTTATCTCCGCCGTCTTCATCTCCGGCTCCATGGCTGGTGTTGAACTAGAACTTTCCTGAAAAACACCAAAACGACATTTTGGAGCCCAAAACTCACTTTGCTCTGCTGTGTACATACGAAAGCATCTCATACGCAGGCTAGAACGTGGCGAACAAGCCCCTCACCATGTGATCGAGAGGCCAGGGGGTGGAGCTGCTGAAGGCTGGGGGCTCCGTGCTGGTTTGCTGGTCCACTGGGGCCTCGGCACTAGGCTGAAGATCCTTGGGGCTGGAGGGTCGCTGGGAAGCCTCTGCATCTGGCTGCTCCTCCGTCACCTTCAGCTCCTGCGGCTCATCCGCGAAGGCGGGGTCTTCCTCGTCCTCTTCTTCTTCACCTTTCAGCACTGCCGGCAGCTGCGTCACGGACTGCGGCCACTGCGGCGGGTGTGTTCGCACCGCGGGGGGCGGAGCTCCGTTGACAAGAGCAGGTGGCTCCTCCTCCAGGACTTTCCAGGTGAGCTGGGCCGTGACCTCTCGCTCCTCGATCTTCAGCTCCACTAGATGTTCCTGCACCTACAGCGTACCCCACACCGAGAGAGAGAGAGAGAGAGAGAGAGAGAGAGAGAGAGAGAGAGAGAGAGAGAGAGAGAGAGAGAGAGAGAGAGAGAGAGAGAGAGAGAGAGAGAGAGAGAGAGAGAGCGCGCAAGTGTGCAAAAAAGAAAAACATGCAAACATGGAGGAAGAAAGGAAGAGAGGGAGAGAGTTGAACATGATCAGAGGGGGAAAGCCAACATGGCGGAGGTAAGGAAAAGCAGGAGAGAGAGTGGGGTGGGTCGCATGAGGTTTGGTGGTAATAGAGAAGATGACAATCACACTTTAAAAATGCAATAAAATGATCATCATTCTATGTAGAATTAGTAAATGGTCCTTTAAGACCAGTAAGATGCGGAGAAAACGTAGTAGACCTGAGTAATCTGTGTGTGCGACTCTGTGACAGCGTCCTGCAGGGGGCATAGTTGAGCACGAGCCGACTGTACTTTCTCTCCGAGGACGCGCGTCTCTTCCTGGAGGCGGAGCAGCTCCTCCCGCGCCCTCACCAGCTCCTCCTCGTAGCTCTCAATCCTCTGCTCCTGCTCCGAATGCTCTACCTGCAGGGACTGGAGCTGCGCACACACACACACACACACACACACACACACACACACACACACACACACACACACACACACACACACACACACACACACACACACACACACACACACACACACTCAGTCCACATATAATAAAACATTCATACACAAGCAGCTATTACAAATAATCATAATTTCAGTTATCATTATCACAATTACACATTCTTCAGTATACTCTAAACCAACAATAATAAGGCAGTGGGTCTTCTAATAGTAGATGAACTCATTTAATTTCATAATGCCTTGGTAGTTAAATACATCAGACTGGAAAGCCTGAATCATGCTTGTAGCAAGAATGTTGTGGGTGTGCCTGGATGAACTGTGAGGGAGGAGAGTACTGCTTGTCTCATCCTCTGTGTGTGTGTGTGTGTGTGTGTGTGTGTGTGTGTGTGTGTGTGTGTGTGTGTGAACAGTGAAGACAGCATTGGTTGTCTCTTGCTTGGTGTGTGGGCCAGTACGAATGGTGAGAGCACTGCGTCTCTTGCTTGGTCTGTGTGTGTGTGTGTGTGTGTGTGTGTGTGTGTGTGTGTGTGCACTAGGACAAACCGTGAGGGAGGACAGCTCTGCCTGTCTCTTTATCTGTGTGTGTGTGTGATCCAGGACGAACGATGAGAGTGTAAGTGTGTGTAGGAAGAGGGCACCCGTCTCATCTTTGGAATGTATGTGTGGGCCAGTACGAACAATGAGTGAGAAGAACACTGTGTCTCTTGCTCCGTGTAAGTGTGTGTGCGCGCACGTGTGTGTGTGAGGGCCATTGGTGAGGGAGGGGAGCACTCCCTGTCTCATCATATGTGTGTGTATAAGCCAGGACAAATTATGTGTGTGTGTGTGTGTGTGTGTGTGTGTGTGTGTGTGATGGGTGTGTGTGTGTGATGGGACCACCACCCACCAGCTGGCTCTCCTGACTGCACTGCTGTCGGATGAGGCGGAGCTGCTCCTCCAGGGAGGTCTTCTGCTCCTCGAGTCTCTCCAGCACCTCCTGCACCTCCTGCCGCTCCGCCTGCAGCTTCTGCAGCTCCTCGCTCTCCTTCTGCACCTCATCCTGCAGCTCCTGGAGGACGTGTGTAGCAACATTATTACAACACAGCATCGTAATGGTACATAACTGTATCAAATACATTGTCATAGTGTTTCCCTCACTGAAAAAGAGATCATTCAGGCATACATCAATCATGCCTGGAGCACTTAAAGGAAAACTCTCCCCCTCTCCAGTTAATTAGACAGCTCAGGTATATAAGTACCAACTACAAAAGTGTCTTTTGAGCCCATTCTAAAGAGATTAAGAACAGAATTACTCAGAATATGATGCTAATAAAAATCAATGCAATCTCTCACAATTGTTAATTGTGTTTATACCACTGAGGTAATTCATGACTGCTTTCATATTTAGCTAATGGCCAAGTAACATAACAATTAAAGAGGACTCACATAACACACAAACTAAAAAAGTAAAAAATCCAAAAGATTTTGGACGTGGACGTGAAATCTGTGTTTGATCTGAAATGACCATCGCCAGTTCACACATCTTCTACGACAAAATGTGACTAAATATCAAAGAGGGAGTGAGACACTAATGTGATGGAGGCAGTAATCAAACGTGGCCCGTTTGGAGAGCCCCATGGAGACGGAGCAGCAGCAGTAAGACTCTGGAGGAGGGAGAACACCTCCCTTCTTCCCCATCTCTGGAGGAGGGAGAACACCTCCCTTCTTCCCCATCTCTGGAGGAGGGAGAACACCTCCCTTCTTCCCCATCTCTGGAGGAGGGAGAACACCTCCCTTCTTCCCCATCTCTGGAGGAGAGAGAACACCTCCCTTCTTCCCCATCTCTGGAGGATGGAGAACACCTCCCTTCTTCCCCATCTCTGGAGGAGGGAGAACACCTCCCTTCTTCCCCATGTCTGGAGGAGAGAGAACACCTCCCTTCTTCCCCATCTCTGGAGGAGGGAGAACACCTCCCTTCTTCCCCATCTCTGGAGGAGGGAGAACACCTCCCTTCTTCCCCATCTCTGGAGGAGGGAGAACACCTCCCTTCTTCCCCATCTCTGGAGGAGGGAGAACACCTCCCTTCTTCCCCATCTCTGGAGGAGGGAGAACACCTCCCTTCTTCCCCATCTCTGGAGGAGAGAGAACACCTCCCTTCTTCCCCATCTCTGGAGGAGGGAGAACACCTCCCTTCTTCCCCATGTCTGGAGGAGAGAGAACACCTCCCTTCTTCCCCATCTCTGGAGGAGAGAGAACACCTCCCTTCTTCCCCATCTCTGGAGGATGGAGAACACCTCCCTTCTTCCCCATCTCTGGAGGAGAAAGAACACCTCCCTTCTTCCCCATCTCTGGAGGATGGAGAACACCTCCCTTCTTCCCCATCTCTGGAGGAGAGAGAACACCTCCCTTCTTCCCCATCTCTGGAGGAGGGAGAACACCTCCCTTCTTCCCCATCTCTGGAGGAGAGAGAACACCTCCCTTCTTCCCCATCTCTGGAGGAGAGAGAACACCTCCCTTCTTCCCCATCTCTGGAGGAGGGAGAACACCTCCCTTCTTCCCCATCTCTGGAGGAGGGAGAACACCTCCCTTCTTCCCCATCTCTCCCCGGTTCTTCATCAACATGGCCTACTGTCTACTCTGGGCTAAAATTAACATGCATTCGCCTTTTGGACAAGCGTCTCGGTATAGAGACGTTGCAGCCTCCAGAGACCAACCCAGGCAGAGGACGTGTGACGACAACACTCTCCTTGTGCAAGCGGACAGTGGAGAGCTGAACCATCACAAGCTGGCGGTGATGAGCACTGGTGCACGTGGAAGGCTGTGGGAGACCCTGAGAGTTCCTCAAAGTTCAGGACACGCACAGCGCGAGCTGGAAGGGGTGACGTGTGGAAAGTGTGAATACATCCCGCGCCTGCGTGCGCAGAGCTTGCCCTGTGAACAACGGGCATCGACTCCACTTCTTCCTTTGTGGCTTTTTCGCTTTAGTACGGACACACGCTCGTTGCCGGATTGTTCATTTTGGGAGAGGAACGAGAGCTGAGGGTTACGGACCGCGCTCACAGCAGCGTGGCCCGGTGTTGCGCTCGCGATGAAAAACACCCGGGCACATTCTCTGCTGGTTACATGAAACCCCTAACACACCCTCTCCGAGAACAAGAGGGCAGATACAGATACCGAGGGCAGTTGAACAGCACTCATTGTGTAGTGAGTGGGAAGACAGCCGCAGACCGCACAGACAGAGGACACAAAGCATCCATAAATGATGCACGATCCAAAAGAGGAAAACGAAAATGATTACACATTTATTTTGGGTTTTCGATCATTCCTTCTCCCTCCCACACACTCATTGCCCTCAACACACACACACACACACACACACACACACACACACACACACACACACCCTTACCTGCACCTCACTGGTCCTCTCTCTGATGCTCTCCTCCTTCTCCTTAATCTCCTGCTCCACGGAGCTTTTTTCTCTGAAAAACCAGCACAGGCAAGAGTATTTAATCGCCGTGGCAACAGAAGGCACAGCCAGCCATCCGGCTGCTGGACGCACGGCGTCTCCCTCCAACACCATTACTGCCTCTGACGGAGAGAGTGTGTATGAAAGAGAGGAAAAGAGAGGGGGAGAGAGAGAGAGAGAGAGAGAGAGAGAGAGAGAGAGAGAGAGAGAGAGAGAGAGAGAGAGATATGACAGAGATGGGAGGAAGACTGTGTTTGTGGAGAGAGAGAGAGATGACAGAGATGGGAGGAAGACTGTGTGTTTGTGGATTTGGAGGGAGAGAGAGAGAGAGAGAGAGAGAGAGAGACTTTTTTTTTTCTTCCCACACACAGCATCTCTTGCAGCACAAACTGTGCCAAAATTTCCCTGTGGATGTTTTTGTGCTTTCAAAATTAATTAACTTCAATAAATCCACCAAAAATACTGCGAGTGTAAACAGAATCTAGACTCCCTGTTTGGAGATTGTACAGAGTAGACTGTGAGGTTATTACGTCCAGCAAGAACAACCAAAAACTTTCAGTTTATTACTAACAGAAACAATGGCACTTCCTTTAACTCACATGACAGCTACTGCTAAAGACAAGAGTTGTCCATGAGCATAATGACAAAACTACTAGATCAGCAGTATGAGAAGGATGACGTGGCTGCACTAATCCAGTCATCACTCACCCCTACCTGGGCTTCTAGAGAAGGTTTTATGCAAAGGTTGCGTTTTATGGAAACTACATCAGGTGAAAATTTTGCATCTTCGGCATAGCCCGAATTGAAAGCAGCTAATTCTGCATTCAAGAATCGTGACCTGGAACACTGTTCGACAAGAGAACCTGCGCATTGTAAATATTCTGGAGGGTGCGGAGAGCAGACACGGTTACGCGCTGCTGAAAGACGTCATGGGGGACCAGGTTCCACCAAAAGAGAACAGGGCGTGCATTAGGACCCAGTACCAGAGAGGGAGTGACCCCGACCAGTCATGGCCAGGAGAAGGAGCCTACACTATGATGGACCAGAGAGCACCAGTAGCAGTTTAAAGACCAGCACATGGAAATCTATCCTGACTTGAGTGTTTGCCTTTCATCAGAAAATCAAAGTACTGCTTTACCAGAGCAGTTCAGTTCAGGCTCTGGACAGAACTTAATGGTATCAGTAACAAGGCATGTGGCGCTATGCATGAATAAGATTCATCGCGATATTAAAGATTATCTTGCTCCATAAAGACCGTAATTACTTCTGATTACCAGTAAGACAATTTTTATTTTCATACACTATGCTGATAGACCACTGTGTTAATAGTTAATTTATTATTTATTTTATTTGCCTTTATTTAACCAGGTTAGTCCCTTGAGATACAAGATCTCTTTTACAAGAGAGACCTGGCCAAGAGAGAATGAGCAGCAGCACAAATTACAACATTCAAGATACATTCAAAATTCCAACAATCTCACATAAAATTAATTAAAACACGCACACACAGATGATCTGTACCTGACTGATCTTATCAGAGTCTTAAATCTGTTCAAAGAAACAAGGTCCTTGATTTTTATATCAGCCTGTAACCGGTTCCATGTGTATGGAGCAACAAAACTAAAAGCAGTCTTTCCTAGCTCTGTTCGAGCTCTAGGAACAGCAAGTTGCAAAAACTCACTTGAACGAAGACTGAGCAGACTTTGCCTTCTATTCAGAAGACAACATAAATAATTAGGCAAATTCCCAATTAGTGCTTTGTAAATAAAAACTGTAAGCTGTATATACACACACATATTGTACTAGCATGAAAAACAAAGACTAAAAGTTAACCACTTCAAGCATGTGAGCTACTGACCAAGACAAGCACGTTTACACATAATGAAGATAAACATACCCAAATTCAACTAGAGTTGCACTTTGGATACAAAAAACCATTAGTTCCATAAGGGGATTTCCATTAGCAAGTGGTGCTGTGGCCATTATGTAACACTCATATTAGTGTGGTTGACCATTTTGATTTATGTAATACAAGGGGAAATACCACCTTAGGTTATGCAATAGTGAGATTTAAATGTTTTTGTCCTGATTATAGGTACAGAAACCAATGTTAATGCCGAGTAAATAATACTACTATTCCTGAAACTCACTGTGGTCAAAAAATAGCAAAGATCCATTACTAGGGGCGGGACTGTGTTGTATGCAAACAATGGATCACAGAGATTTGACAGTGCCTTTGTTTTTATGTGCAAACTGTGCAGCTTTCATTTAATAAGTTTTGTTGTCTTAAGCTTTGCGGATATTGGAAATCACATAATTTGTATCACTCAGTAAAGGGGAGAGCGCAGGGCAACATGGCGTTAGTTCACGTCGTGGAACACAAATTAACTCAAATCGCTCAGAAAAGTGTCAAAAGACTGAAAATTTATGTAGCATTTGTCCAGGAAACACACCTGTGTAATACTAGTCACCTGGGACTCAAGAAACAATGGTGAGCACAAAAGCAAGCGAAAGGGCCGTAGTAATATGCAACATCTTCATAGTAACATCTTCAAATGGCATAGCAGATCAACAAGATTTTATTATTTTATGATAACCCAGTGATATTACTGAATGTTGATTGTGCTGAAATTAACCTGGGTTTGTATGCAAACCTCTTCACAGTACTAAGCCTCAACTCACATTGATTGATCTTGGATGGTGATCTTAACTTGGCTGCTTAAACCCTAAATTAAATTTACCACTTAAAATAGATAATGAACCGTCAGCATTCATGAGCCAATCAGGACACACTGAATACTGGTGCTTTCTTAACCCTTATGGCAGAGTGTTCTCCTACTTCTCACATGTGCTATATTCTTACTGCATCATCTGATCATCCTATTTTATTCACTTTTTTATGCAAAGCATACACCACTCAGCTGTTGTTCAGTCTGGCCATGGCCCTTTGTTGCTTACCATCAACCTCAGCTGACAACGTAAAAAAAAAAAAAAGTCAGAAGAAGATATTACAATATTTAGTGTCTACATGTTCAATATAATTTACTTTCAAAACACGAGGTTAAGCAACTTATTCTCCACTTTCAGGTAAAACAGCGGTCACTATGTTTTTGAAAATCTGAAAGTTGATAGGTGTGCAATTGGACCAGTCTGAGCAGAGTGGTCTCAACTAATCAAATAGCTTTCATTAAAGGTTGGCATATAGTAACACTCACCATGTTCTCAGCGTTCTGCATTCTTAAACGTTCTGCATTTGTTTCTTAAATAATAACCACTAAGAGTAAAGAAAGGGTTCTGTCCTTAGTTTAATTAAGGGTCTTCCACAAAGTCTAATTATTTCATTCCTTTTATTACACAAGAAACAAGATACTCCCAGTTACAAAATATTCCAAAAATATGTTAAATGAACCTGAAAATTTTTTTTTACTGACCTAAATCCTGACCCAATTCACTCAAATCATAACACAGATAACGCTAGAGGCAAACAGCAGACCAGCCAAACTCTGGGTGCACCTGGAATTAAGGTAAGAGGGGGAAAAAAGGATTTTCCTTTCACCGTTTAATACTTGTCAATGGCTGTTGACATGACTATTTACTCTGCAATTATTTAAAACCCCAAAACCAGGGAAAAGATGCAACAGGGAGGTCAACTCAGGTACCACCTGCCACAAAGTTCCACAGTGACCCAGATCTAAATCACCACACTGTTCTCTCAACTGAAACAGTTAAACTCACAAAGTCCTAACCGTGATTCAACAGACACCCCAGGCACGATTCGATTTCAATGCAGCAGAACAGAGAACTGAGAAAGGGTAGTTGAGAGCAAGAGGAGATGATTATGTATTTGGGATGTCACTGAATGATGAAGGTTCCGCTAATCTAGGGTAATGCCGGGATGAAGGTTCGGCTACTCTAGGGTAATGCCGGGATGAAGGTTCCGCTACTCTAGGGTAATGCCGGGATGAAGGTTCCGCTACTCTAGGGTAATGCCGGGATGAAGGTTCCGCTACTCTAGGGTAATGCCGGGATGAAGGTTCCGCTACTCTAGGGTAATGCCGGGATGAAGGTTCCGCTACTCTAGTGTAATGCCGGGATGAAGGTTCCGCTAATCTAGGGTAATGCCGGGATGAAGGTTCCGCTAATCTAGGGTAATGCTGGGATGAAGGTTCCACTACTCTAGGGTAATGCTAGGATGAAGGTTCCACTACTCTAGGGTAATGCCGGGATGAAAGTTCCGCTACTCTAGGGTAATGCCGGGATGAAGGTTCCGCTACTCTAGGGTAATGCTAGGATGAAGGTTCCACTACTCTAGGGTAATGCTAGGATGAAGGTTCCACTACTCTAGGGTAATGCTAGCATGAATGCTCTGTACCACACAAATCTATATTTGACTTAAGCAATCAAATTAAGCAGCAGACCACAATCTCTAAAAGATCTTCAGTGTGACTTTCTGCTGAGAACATACACACCCACAGGGGAGAAATTCTCCTCCAAAGACAGAATATCAGTGGCTCACAGAGCTCCAGAGCCTCTTGGCACTTCTCTGTGCTCATCTGTGCTTCTTGCATGAGGTGAGGCAGAAGACCCAACCCAACAGCAGAATGGTCTCGGCAGACATACTATGCCATGGTATTTCCTCGATATCGAAACCTTACTGTTGCGGTCAAAAAGTAGACAGATTACTGGATTCAAACCAACTGAAAGAAGCATGAATCAACTTGACATTCTATTTGTAGTTGTGAGAAAGGAATTATTATTAACTCAAATAATCACTTGAGTTAAATCATAACCCTGACGGAGACAAAATGAGGGATCAACAGGGAGGGAGATACAGAGACAAAGGACTATAAGAACAGTGCAAAATAAAAAAGAGGAGGTAAGTCTTGGCAACATAATAGGCACAAAATAGGCCTAAACTATCCAAGGACTTGCTGTGAGGCGGGCCGAACCTGCCTGTGGGAGGTCGAGGGAGGGGACGGATCCGCCGCTTACCTGTTGCCAGAGGTGGGCGGTTGCTGCCGAGACCTAAGGCAATCCCAGACAACACGCATCATCTTAGCCGTCACCAGCGCTCCAGCTGCATGGGAACTCCCAAGCGACGTTTGCTACAGCTCCCCTCGTCTCTCTCACCGCCGTGGCCTTGTGCGCCCTGCTCTAAGAAATCACCTTTCGCCCCCCCCCCGCCCACCCGCGCATCGGCCGTCTCCTCTCTCCTGGGACTCCACTCTCGGTTTCTCAGAAAAGAGAAGCGGAGGTAGTGTGAACCTGCACCGCCTTATCCAGACACCACATCCACCACCTCCACCCACCCCCCCACCCACCCTGCCTGCCAACTACACACCCCAGGTGCTGCACGCTGTGGTAGGGAGTGGAAGAGTGGAGAGGCTAGCCTTTACCCGTCACCTGCCCTCTCTCAAAACAAACGGGAAGGACAGGGAGTGATCGTGCAAACATTCGCCCCTCCCCCACTGCCGGCTGAGGCAGTGCCGATCAGTCACGTGGAGCAGGAACCTCAGGGGAACCGCGGCTCCCAGGAGCGTCCCGCGAGTGTGCACACCGGCACCCCAGCACCCTTCAACCCTCACCTCTCCCTCTCTGCTACACAAACAGGGGTCAAGGGGTCATCATAGTGTTTAATGCTGTAATATCTACAGCAACACACATGCACCACAAAAAAAAAAAACACATCCTAACTACTGGCCCAACAGGTTCAGCACTCCTTCTCCCATTCATGTGAGCAAGGATCTGACGCGAGGCAGACGGACGCATCCCTAATCAGAAAGTCCCTAAAGCCACACGTTCTGTTCTGAGCACTTTCACTACCTGCAGCACATCCGTTTTTTTGCACAGACCTCCACCCACCACAACTCTATAAATATCACACACAGACTCAGAGAAAGAGAAGGTGGAAGGGAGGACAATCTATAACCATGACCTAAATGAACACATGCCAAAGTGCACTGTGAATATGGCAGTGTGAGAAAGGAAAGAGTGCGAGGAATCGATCAATCATCTCCCCCCCCCCCCCCAGTTATTGGAGGTCATGTGTCCAATATGTGGCATTGTGCCAACAAACAAACAAACACAAAACAAGAGTCGGGGAGGCAAATAAAAGCCACATGGTGCAAAATAAACAAGAAAAGCCATATACAGGAAGTTGAAGGGCATTTTGGGAGAGCCAATCATAATCTAATTACTCATCACGCTACCCAACACTGTGCAATGAAACAGGAACCATTACCTCTGCAGATCCATGATCTCGTTGCTGAGGGAGTCCAACTCTTTAATGGCAGAGAAGTCAGCAGCCTGACATGAAGCAACGCTATTCTGTTGAGGAGAAAGAATGACAAGCCCATTCAAAGATTCAAAGAGCTATAACAACAACAACAACAACACCACCACCACAAAGCTAACTGCAATAAGTGACGGTACACCAAGAGGATTTACAACACAAAATTACATATTCAAACCCCATCCAGAATTCTAAAACAGAAATAACAGAAGTTCCAAGATGAAGAGGAGCAGAGGGTTGAAACAAATGACCGTGAACACCAAACTAATCTGCCTCAAAAGCAGCTTAAACAGAAAACCAAGCCACATGTGAAGGCTGATAGAGAGAAAAGACAGACAGAGAGACTAACGCATCCAGAAGTCCAGCAGGGTTAACACACACACACACACACACACAAAGGGATAAAAGAGACAGCAGAAAGCTATAAAAGAAAGACAAAAAAAAGCCCACCATAAAGGAGATGCACGATTAGTAGGCCATAGTGACAACAAGATGCCTTCATCTGCCGTCAACTAGAAGACTTTTATGAGAGTGGTCATTATATAAATGGTATGAATATGTAAAGTAAAATGAAGGTAGGTAAAAATGGGATGTCTTACCGCTCGTGCTAGTCTATCGGAGGGAGGGATCATTTCTGGAGAGAGGACTTGGGGAGGATCAATGCCTTTGGAGAGTTTCTGATTGATTAGATGAAGAGCCAATGCAAACTGTTCTCTTGTGAGTTTCCCAATGTCACCAATGTCACACAATTCCCTGTTCAGGACAGACATTATTCATTAGGAATACACATGACCATAATACACAAGTAATATATCTGTGATGTCTCTGATCTCTACAGTAACAGCAGTGAAAACTGGAGTTGAACAAAGCTATAAAAGACAGACTTCAACCAAAGTTTATACGAGGAAGAGATTCCTCCCCATGTTACCTGGGAACACACATGGCTAAAGAGGTTTAGCAGTCTCTTGGAAACTCTTCTGAGAGAGCGTGATGAGAGATCAAGACCTGCTGGGGCTGGAGCATGAAGACTGGACAAAAGCCATTTCACAATCACAAAGCCCTAAAGCAGCACACACACTCAGCAGCCTCTCTACCTGCTGGGCACCTATCTGAGTGGATGAGGACTCACACCCACCAGCCTGTGTTCATGTGTGCACGTGCACGCGCGCACACTCACACACACACACACACACACACACCTAAAAGAGCCTACAGGATAACATTTACATTTACGGCATTTGGCAGACGCCCTTATCCACAGCGACTTACATTTTTATCTCTTTTTTTTTTTTATACAAGTGAGCAATTGAGGGTTAGGGCCTTGCTCAGGGGCACCTCAGTCATGGCCTCAGGTCTGGGGATCGAACCCACGACCCTACAGTCACAAGACCAGTTCCCTAACCACCAGGCCATGACTGGATAAAGTGCGTGATGATCATAACATCCAGCCTCTTAAGGACAACATGGAACATTATACCAATGATAGTGATTAAATCTTATGGGGGCAATATAAATTCAACCTCTGGCAATACAATTACAGTTCAAGAGCATTTCAGTTTAACAAATCACAACCCATGCAGCTCATATCACCACACGACCTGCTGTGAAATACCAACACAGATCTTTGAACGAGGCTAATATTCAACTGCATCTATACTCTACAGAGACAGAGTGGAACAGAATAATAATTTTTTTTAGCCTTGCGCTACAGACTTGCTGAGAGACAACAAAAAAGAATGTGAAAAGTCAGAACTTAGGAGAGGCAAAAGTGACTGGTAGGCAACCACTGAAGCACTGAGTCTAGGGCTGCGTCTGTGCAAGGCATCTCACCATATGCGTGCGAGGGTGGCAGAGGGGAGTCCCGTCTTTAGGAAGATGTCCCTCACCTCCGGCCCCGACACCAACCCGTCCATGTCACTGTCTGTCTTAGCAAACAGCTCATCGTACTTAGCCTTATCGGCAGGAGACACGACCCACTGCGACCCCACACACACACACACACACACACAATAAAGCAACAGTATTCGCAACAGATTTTTTTTGGAGCAGTCCAAGACAATGTGTTCAGTCTACTGCAAAAGGTTTAAGTAATGGTAATTTTCACAAGCAATGGGAATATTTGAATCAGGCCTGCATCTGAGAACTTAATGGTCATGCTGAACCCATAAGCATATGTCAAATGATTACTGACCTGGGGCTGTGTGGGTTTAGCTGGCAGTGTTTTGGACCCAGACTGGGAGGAAGCCCTTTCTTTGAGTGACGGGGGTGAGGGGAGGAGGGGCATCACAGGAGGCGGGGTCATCTTTTTCCTTTTCGATGGTGGAACCAAAGAGGGAGGTAGAGTCATAGGCACAGGTTCATTCTCAAGAGCTCTGTAGACTAGATACATGGCCTAAAAAACACCCACAATCATTCAAACACACACACACACACACAAAAAGATGTCACATGATTTACAATCATACATTAAACTTTCCTGTTAGTATTAGAAAGGTGTTTGCAGATGTTAACTAGTTTAACGCGTGGTCCTAAAAAAACATGCTCATCTGTCAAATCTAGAAAGCTAAAAGGTAGCACCACGTCGAACCTGGGACTTCTGGGTAGTAAGCATGTGACCAACAGACCAAAGAGCCGGCCCTCTAGGGATGACCCTCAGTCTTACTGCCCACATCGTCCCCCCCACACCGACACTATCCCAATGGCCTTCCTACACAATCCCACTACTGACGCTGAAGACAGCAGCCATGTCCGTTCTCAAACACGGGTCGTCCGGCCGGCAAATGCGAGCACAGAAACAGAACACTGACATGCAGGAAGTTGGTAGTTCAATAAACATAAATCAGTAGTTGGCAAGTGCTTTCAGTACTCCAGATTTCACAAGGAAAGCCTTAAAAATTTCCAAATTACAGTTTGATCTGTCAAGCAAGTGAAAGAACTTTTCAAGTGGCTAAGTCGAAGCTCCCAGAATAAATACGAGTGTGACCGATGCATGCAGTCTTGGGTTCCAGAGATACAGATATCTCACAGATTCAGCCGCTGCCTTGCTTCACACTTCAAAGCTTCTTATTTTCATCAAGGCATTGCAAACACATGAAAAACGAGAGTTGTATAAACTTGGATAAAATGAACACAAACTAAACAGGGATGTTCACCGTAGCGAATGACGTGCTGGGTAACTGGCTGTTCTTACATATTCCATGGACGTTCATATCAGCTGGACAGCATCAGCTTTGAATATTTGGCCCAGATCTTTTAGAGCTATTCTAGGGCCACACTGTCAGATAAACACAGAGGTTCTACGTTGTGGTTTAAAGCTCAATGAACATAACGGACTATATGACTTCTGACCTACTACTGGGTGGATTAAGTCTGGAGTGTGTTTGGACCTGAAGGACGGGTTTGTCAGAGAAGACTCACCACTGCAAACTCATCTTTATCCAACATTCCATCTCTGTCTATATCACTAAGCTCCCATACCTGCAACAGAAGATTTTATATCAATTCAGTTGATCTACATGGAAATGCGTTCATTGTCTGTACTCTCAAAAACCAAAAGTATAGAACGTCTTGAATGGTGTCTACAGAAAAAAAAAGTTTTTTTTATTTTGCATAAGCTGGAAATTGAGAGCACTAAACCCATCAAGATGCTTCTATTTTATACAAACATCGCCACCTGGAGGCTAAAGCCATATATGCATGCTCAAACACTTAGTGAGGGAAGTTGGTCCTTTTAGGGGGAATCTGGGTCAAAGTTGCTCTACGCAAATTGATAACCAGCAGGATAGTGTAACTTACCCTGCCCAGGACATCTACGGGGAGCTTGGAGTTCAGCAGCACTGGTTTGACCTTATCGCCTGTAAGCATACCGGCCACAGGGGAAAGACTTTCGAAGATGGCGTCAAATTTCATCTTCTCTTCTGACTGCACTCCGCACACATGCGCAGACACACAGAGTGATCAGAAGAGTTTTTACATTTTAGAATGTTTACTTTCTTACTTTAAAAAGGCAGAGAACAGTGATAAAAGCAGTGTCTTTGCTAAGGGTGGTCCCTAACCTTGACCACCCAGGGGCCGTCCGCAGACACGGACCCCGCCAGGAGCGGGCTGCTAGTGTCCTGCTGGACAGGAAACAGAAGGGAAGGGATATTAAGCACACACACACTTAATTCCTGTTAAAATGGACTCCACTCTCGCAAGCGGTTGTTTTCTTTCTTTTTTTTTCGTTTCCTCTGTCATTACTCATCAGGCTTCCAGATTTGAGTCTGGCCATCAGTCAAGAGGAAATAATGACGTTACTCACGAACTGTGGTGGAGGGACAGTTGCACTGAGGCTTTTAAGTCCAACATCGAGGCCATTCTGAGCACAGGCCACCAATCGCAAAGCAACAAAAAATTGCTAGAAAAAGAGGAAGTGAAATCACTTGACGTCTCAGAAATTAGAAAACTAAAAATGTGCATGTTCTACAGCAGAGTTTGTGTTTTAACAGCACAGATACCTGTTTGTTCAGAAATTAGAAAACTAAAAATGTGCATGTTCTACAGCAGAGTTTCTGTTTTAACAGCACAGATACCTGTTTGTTCAGAAAGCCTTTGCGTTCTGAATCAGCCAAGTCCCATATCTGCAGGAGAAAGCAGATTGAAATTTGTCAAACCATTAAATGAGGTTAAGGACTTGCATCACATGATAACTACAAACGACAGTCCATTATGTGTTAATTCAAAGATTGTACACGGTCGTGAATCATTTGGGTTCACTTCACTATTCTGAGATGCTCAGATTAAGCACGAGATGATGCAGTATGGAAAACATACTGCTTATTATACCACAGAAGTACTGTAATTTTTAAAATGACGGTACCTTGCCCAGAACGAGGTCTGAAAGGCCAGATCTTTTCAAGAAGGAGGCAGCGTCGTTGGCTCCGACCCGCCCACTGCCTGATGGATCAACCTGCACAGGAAAATGACAGGACATGGGAGTGTTCTCATGCTGCTCTTTCTTATTGCAAAACTACGCCCTGTATTGTATACCAAGAGCCGTCAAATGTGTAGCCTACCCAGTGAGTGTTTTGTGGGAATTTAAACAACGCTCACCATTTAACTTAAATAACTGTGGACAGCCTTTTGAATCTTCAAAAACTGAGCTAATAAAAGACTAAATTGCTCATTTTGACCCCTATGTAAAAGGATTTGGAGTAAGGTAATTAACGTAAACAACTGTAGTCCTATATGTAGTGTCTGTTTACAGGTAAAGGTTACAAAGATAAAATGTAGTGCCTCTAAGAAACTGAAAATCTTAAAGGGGCCCTGAGGCACCACAGTATAGTTGCTCCTTGGGCAGCAACACACCTGTCAATCATCAAGCATCAGGCCCTTCACAGGCTGAGACTGAGATACACAATTGGTCAGTGTGGGGAAAGTCTCAAGACTGGGAATCAAGAGCCAATGGCATGTAGGCTATACTATTGTATTTGCATACAACATTCCAGATGACAAACACATTTGCCTAAAGAGCAAATCAGTTCAGGGAGAACGCACCCCTGATTTCTGGGGAAAGCATTGCTCAAATGGGCCATTAACAATGCCAGATGATTCATCTTGCTGCTTGGCTAAGCTGTTAACCCATTCTCACTTGTTAGTTTGATTTGAACTATCAGCACAGCTCATCATTTATTCATGAGGCATCTCCTTACAGACACCACGTTACAGGAAGGACTTATTTCAAAGAGCTCTCAGTTCAGTCCACAACAGAATATAAAAAAAAATTATCATTTTCTTTTGTTATACTGTCAAATATTGTGCAAATAAACAAACACAGAGGCCTGGATGCTTACCTGTCGATAAAACTTGTCATAGACAGGATTCCCACTTGAAAGCTGAGACTAAACAAATGAATATAAATAGATAGAAATATATAAATATAAATATACAGAAATGGGCCTATAGATTAGATGCAATGAAGCTACAGCAGCAGATCATTTTAAGGTAAGACATAAGGGCCTTTAGTGATTCACACACAGAGAAAAACCAGGCAAGTACCTTAAATACCTACTCTTAAGAGGTATTTAAGAAAATCTGAATCCTGCACTGCTGCCTGTTCTCACCCTGCCCGGCACTGACAGACTGAACAGAAACCCAACTGAGGACATCATGGATTTACTGGTGCATGCTAAAGTGATCCATCCCACACTCACCAAAGAGGTCCCATGACTTTTTATGCTTATTTTGTTTCCTATATTGTGTTCCCAAAACACAAAATTAACTAATAAATTCATGCAGTAACCCTTCAAATAAACTTGCATGAAAATCGATCTACTGACAAAATGACCAATTAGCTAAATATTTATTTTCATGGAATCTACCTAGCACTATTACTGTCTTAGAAGATGCATGAACCATAACTATTGTATTTCACAAAGCTAATAAAAGACATGAGTCATTACTATTGTATTTCATCTGATGAAACTCCACTGTACACTTTACCTATAGGCTATGGTAACCTGTATGGTGATCTCTCCAAATACTTCAACTTACTGTATTTATTTTAAAAAGGCTTAATGTGAAGTCTTCTGCATTGTAAAATTTATCAATAATTGTGCAGCAAATACATGCGAAAATTGTGTTGTTTATATTTTTCATAGAGTACATACAAACACTTTTATTGCTTCTTTGGATACTTTCATATCACACTAAACTCTCTCTCTCATAACTAGGCTACTATTTCCAGGTTAAAAACATCAAGATAGTTTACTATGCCAGTGTAATCTTCATTTAGGAAAACCGCAGACTACGAAATTCAACTGAATATTCTTTTAGTCTTGAACCTTGACTTGAATGCAAAAACACAACAAAAACATACGCATGTACATACGTTCATTTTAATACGAGTGTATTCGTTTTAGAAAACAGTGACATTTTGTAAAGGGTATGGGACATTTACCGGTACTTGTGTATAATGACAGGTTCTCTCTATCTATAGTTCAAAAGTAAACCTCTAGCAAATAACCATTTCGTATTAAAGGTCTTACTGTATTGTGGATGTGTATGCCTAACAGGCAGATACTGTACTAGGAGCAGTTAGCTTCGTTAGCTGGTAGTTATAGCTCCCGTGTTGTCGCTATGGGAACTGGGCTTAGTCAGCTAACCAGCTAGCGCTCTCATCTTAAAACACAACTAGGCAGCTACACACAGTAAAATACAATAACTACGACAATTGTAGCTGGCCAGTCAGTCAACTATTAATCAACTATTACATTAGTTTGAAAACTTGAAAAAGTGCTGTCAAAAGTTATTCCGGATTGAAACAGGACAGACTATAACGGCAGCTCTACCAAGCTTCGCCGGACCTTGCTAAACAACAACAACTATTATTATTATTATTATTATTATTATTATTATTATTATTAATTAAAAACAAACGCCGACAAACCCCTGAGCAAAGCTCAACAGCTAGCAGCACGACTACTTAGCCTTGAAACAGCAGCACGACAGCACTTCCTCCTGACTGGACTGAAGTGAAAACTGCTCTAAATCTTTGAGATAATGTGATATCTCACTAACTGACAGAGCAGCTCACGTCTGTGTCTTGGTTGGTGTCTTTCTAGACAAACTCACTTTATCCTTGCCAACTTTACAAAGCAAAGTTTGACAAAGTTTTTTTTCCTGCTTACTAGCTGGCTGCTTTGCAATTGTGGTAAAATATGTATAAATAAAACATAATTAATAGGTGTTGGAAACACTGGGCAGTTAATTTGGACACTGTCGAATTAATTCGCATGTTCTGTTACTCGTGGCTGAGAGAACTAAAAGTGATGCGATTTAGCTCAAATTAAAGTAAATAAAACTCTGTTGGGTGACCTCAGCAACAACAATCAACCAAAACAAACAAAAACAAACAAAAACTACCACAGTCAACAAAAAAACATACGAGAAAAACTTGTATCCCACCCATTTTAAAAAGTGACACAAACTACGCCCTTCCCTCAGTCACCAGCACTAAGAAGCTAGCTAGTTAGCCTGGTGAGCTAGCTACAAAGTTTCCAAGATATGGCAACAAACTACTTCAGAAAACACGGGACGTGAACGTCCCCGACTTTACAACTCGTGTCCGTGCCGCAAGCTTTCGACACGCTTAAGATAATCAGTAAGGCTGCAAAAAAAATAAATGTTAAATTTGTGTGTGCAGAGAGGGTTACCTGAGTCAGGGAAAGACTGGCAGCCATAGTGTTTCTGTTCCCACTAGTCCATCCTGCGCCGCGATAGGCAATGGGGCAATATAGGGATGTTACAAAACCGGGCGCTGGATCCACGCAGCACTGGAATGGACGTACAGATGGATTTACGAAGGACTGCAAGGACTTTGAAACTGGCTGGATATAAGACTCTTGTGTGTTTGTTATATAACAATTTATGAAATTAAGTTGATTTACGTTAAGCAATAATGGGAATCAAATTGATTTGTTACTGAATATAACCTACGATTAGAATAGATTTATGGTTCCACTTGCGTAAATCTTGGGAGTCACCTTTATTAAGTAATTCAAGTAATTTTGCATTTTACCTAAAAATAAAAATATATTTTTTTAAGTGCTTATTAACAGTCCCACTTAAGACTCATGCTAATAATTTCAGTCTAGGAACCAACAACAGCTTAAGATTAGGTTTGCTATGCCGATGTAGTCTTCAGTTGAATTTCATAGTCTGTGGGTTTTCTATTTGAACATTCTTTTAGTTATAAATTCAAAATAATCCATTCAAACATACTTCATTGAATGCAAGAAAACCAATTATAAACTAATCAGTAACACTGTAGAATCACTTGGCTGTGAAACTGGCTGGAATGTAACTATGCATAATGATGAACACAAACACACTTGCTAATGCACAACCCTGAAGTGATAATGGAGGCAGTGCTAACCAAACACACTCCAAAATTTTGTTGTGGCTTAACCTTCCTAATACCAATTTAAAAATAAACAACATTTTAAAAATGTAGTCAATAATTATGTATTGTTTTTCATACACATAGTCAACATTCGTGCCCAATCTCTCTAGTTATTAACATCTCCCTCACACCCCCCCAAAAGCAGAAAACACACAAAATAATGTTAATTGGTTCAAATATATTTTGCTGGGACAAATATGAGGGACATACAACAAAGCTGAGTTACTCTGACTTAGACCTGCATAGTCTTTGACTAAACCAAAGACATCCTTGGACTGGGATGTATTTATAAATCAGGGCTCTTTCTATCTGAATCTTTGTAAACTTGTTAACCATGAAATCAGCTTTGTGGTATCCCTTTCTGGTTCAGTCTACAGCAGTGTATTTGCACAATGGTTATGTTTCTGTTTAAGAATAAAACGATAAAAGACATGTCTGTAAACAAGACTGGTGAAGTTCAGTTGACATTTCAAGACCACTTGAATTTGAATGTTATCTTGAGGTTAGAGTTGAAAATGAACGCAACAGGGTATGCAAGGACTAATTTTCTCTTCAATACATCCCTCTTACACACCGGCAATGGGGAAACAATCCACTGGAAGCCTAGGTTACTAAATTACAAGAGGAACCAGCAAGTGATTTATGCAGTAACAAGACTGAATGAGAACAGAATACCAATTGTAGTTCACAGGAGGGGGAAATATATTTTACAGAATTGAAATGTTGAGAAATGATTTGTGTTTTTAAATTACTAGTGTTGTGAGATACTTTCTTGCTTTTTTTTTTAAAGACACAAACATACTCATACTGCATAAGGCTCCCAATCCATCACTATTTTTTGCATGTGTGTGTAAACACAATATATTTTTTAACAAGGCTTATTTCAATACAATAGAGGATACTTCCCTTTAGATCAGTTTCTCTGAATAGCTGGGACAGACTGGGACATTTGGAACATGCTAAGTGTTCGCTAACAAAACTCAAAACAATTAAGTTATAAATACTTTTTGCACTATTAGAATGGAACATTTCAGTCAAGTGTCTAAGAGACAAAGGAATGTCCAGAATAGTCCAGTTGTCTACCATGTACCACGAGACGAGGCATTTCTTAATCAGTTCCTCTCAACTTCCTTCATACGTTTTACAACTCATCTTTGAGTTTAGAGTCTGTTTCTTCTTCATCTTCCTCTTCCTCGCCTTCTTCCTCCTCCTCCTCATCTTCCTCTTCATCCTCCTCATCTTTTTCCTCCTCCTCTTCATCCTTTGCTTCTTCCTTTCTTATCTTCTCTTCTTCTTCTCGTTTCTTTCTCTCCTCCTCTTCTTGACTGTCCTTCATCTTTTTCTCGGCGTCCTGTTGTAGCCAAACATGACAACGGTTAATATGTAACCACTACTTTCATGATAAGGTCATTACTGAACAAACATCTCACAGACCTTATATGAAATATGGCCCCATCATAAAGCATTTTAAGCTAGAACAATATTAGGTTGATGAACAGACTTGATAAAAATATTTCAGACCTTTAGACAACAGACCTTGATCAAACGTCATTATGGTTGACACATATTCCATATGTATGTATGTTACATATTACACATGCATGTACTGGTCTCATTGTATTTACATATTTATTTATACACACTCTGGCCATTGGGATTTGGTATTAGGTTCTACATTTACTTTTTAATATTTTTGCATCTTTGCACATTTTTATCACTTTGTCCAAAGTGGGTGTTCACATCGTTGCACATCCATCCACAATGAGGATCACCCGGTTTTTAAATTTCATTACATTATAGTTACAAAATAAATCTTAGTCACTGATTTGAATTTTAGGAATCAGAGGAGGTGTGATTATACCTTTGTTGCTCCCCAAGTCTCATTTCCAACCTCTTCTGCTAGTTTTGGGTCATTGGTAATTAAGAAGTTGTCGAAAATTGTGCCAGACTTCACCTGTTACAAATAATTAAAATTAGCTATTAAAAAAAAACAAAAATAAAACATATGTACTTTCATGAAAACAACATTAAGCTTGGAAAATGAATATGGAATATGAATATCTTGGAAAATGAATATGAATATCTCTTGAAGCTTTGTCACAACATGAACCATACCTGCCACAGGTCCAGACCAATCACTCCTGTGCTTTTATATTTGTAGAGTTCAGGCTGGGGACTATATTCAGGGTTATTGATCTCTGGGTGCACCCATTTACCCTTGTAGGCAGGATTGTCGATCTGTTTTGGCTTCCACTCACCCTAAGAAAGGTGATAATCTTTTTGAAATGCTTTCAAAATACTATTTTTCCAATTCACAAATATCTTCTCCTCTGTGCAGTACATTTTAAGAGCTACAACACATGCACTGTATACTCGTGACTTCAAAGGAGAATTATTGTTTTATACATGGCAAAATTATATTGATTGTTTTCAGATTCTAAAAGTATTTTGTCTCATCTCAGAGGGAGCAGAAATGCATCCCTTACGCTAGCCCTTCCCCCAGACATCTCTCTGGAGGTGGCGGTCACACACAAGATAGGCTTTCTGAAGCACCAGCCAAAGTCCAATTCAGTAACTTCATGCAAGTTGATGTGCATAAGAAGAAGAAATATTTATGGATTCTTCAACATGTAGCTGTTTAGAAATAAGTGGGAGGAAAATGAAAAACGAAAGGAAAAAAGCCGAATTAGCTGAATTAATAAGAGATTTGTGTACCTTGTACTCAGGGTTGGTAACCATGGGAGCCTCCCATTCCCCATCCATCTCATCATCCCAGTCGTCGGGTTTCTTGGCATCGGGATCCGGAACATTCTCAGGCTTGTCCCAGTCCTACAGCCAGCAATAGAAATTGGTAGCTTTTAGAGGAGGCAGTGGAATCTCTTCAAAAGATCACCTCTCTAAACTCCCCCAAGACACTGAGATGATGAGTGATGACACTTTTATGGTTAGTATTGAGACGAGACCTTTCTGTAAATGCCTTAAACTCATTGCTCATGAATCGCACTTGACAGCCCACCTCAGGTTTCTTGTCGTCAGGATCATCAATCTTCTCCCGCTCATCCCAGTCCTCAGGCTTCTTGGCATCAGGATCTTTGATCTTCTTCGGGGGCAAGAAGTCCCAATCGTCCTCCAAAGATCCCGACTCCACCTCCTTATTGTCGATCTTCACCTCGTACGTGTTGTCAGGATTAACGATCAGCGTGTACAAGTGGGTGTATTCGTCATCCTAGCAAACACCACATTAAATGGATTAGAGTGGTGATAAAAGACACAATTTAAACATTCTGCTTGGGGGGAAAATTCACAGCTGACTTTACCTTGCACCTGATGTCTTTGTTAATCAAATGATTCTTGCCCTTGTAATTGAAGATCACATGAACCTTCTTGGTGCCAGGGCCACAGATATCAGGACCTAAACATTTTTGGAAAACCTATTAAAGATGTCTGAAGTTGTGAACCAGACAACACACAGATTCTCAATGCAACTGTGTGGATAAAGAAAAAATTCAGCTTAAGTGCGAAACGCTCACCAAACATAATATTGTATACAGAATCTCCATGCATGTCTTCTTGTTTGAGATCGGAGGGGAAAAGCTTAATATAGCCTCCACCACAATCTATGCTCTGCTCATGTTTGACTGTGAACTGCACTACAAGTGGCTGGTCCTCGTTGCTGAATTCCTTGAACCGGGATGAGACGGAGTAAAATCGAGCATCCTGACTGGTCTGCAGGCCTGTATGACAACACAACCATTTCCCACTCAGTGACAACACTGATACACAACATGGAAATTCTACATTTCTCATAAAGACAAACCATTTTAATAACTTTTATACAAATAACTTATTTCTATAGTGCGCAGTAATATGAAAGAGGATTTTCCGAAGCATTTCAGCTAACACAGAGTGTATCACTCAGCTTACAACGACAAAAGATGGATGATCATGAAAGGAGCATCAAAGCAAATATGACAACTGCTGCACTGAACAAGAAAAAGCAGGTAAATCTCACCTTTGTCCTTCTCTGCATCTCCATAAAATTTGCCGGCGGAAAGCACAAACTTCCCATAGTCCGACTTGTGCTCCGATTCCACCCATCGGGTTTTCCAGTCATCTAACAAATACCGTTGCAGAAACGTTTATTTTACAGCAAAAAAAACATTTGGCACAACAACTAAACGTACCGTACGATCCTGCTGAAGTCATTATTCATTTAACCCAAGCTATATACGGATTTGACTACTTAGATAGCTAGTTTAATGTTTTTATCCTCAACATTAGGTAGCATGTGCAGCCTCCAGACGTCCATGACTTCAAATGGTGAGAGACCAGCTGCTCTACCACAACACACGAGCTGGCCGGCAGCTTCGGTTCGGTTCTGACCCGGGAGGCCAAGCCACTAGCTAGTGAGATTAAACGAGATTAGCAGCCTTGGCAGTTACATATATCGGCTAAATATGAGCAAAACTGGCTACAGAAGACGCGCGGCCTAACGTATTTATATAAATGAATTTATTGAAACATTCCGAGTATGCACATTTATCTAGCTGGTTAGTTAACATCACCCCGAGTTTCACAATTTGCACATTACCTCCGTCTTCAAATTGCTCTCGAAAATACACTAATGGTTCTGCGGTGATTAATGCCAATGAAATGGTCATCATAAGCAACGTTGACATATCTGCAGATGGAGATTCGTTCACACGGTGCCGATAAAGATACTAAATACTATATATACATATAAGCTTGCAAAGTATATGGCACCCAGCTAATGCATGCATCAATGCCGGGTAGTCTTGTAGTTGCACGCTTTCTTAAAAAAATAGGATCGCCACTTGTATCTTTTGCGAAGGTTCTCCTCTAGTCTCGGAACAGATGGCCTGCTCTCATTGGTCGAGCCCGTCAGAACGCCGCGTCACAGTCACTAGCCAATCAGATAATTTGTGAAAGATTCACCGGCTATTCTCTTTGGCCAATGCAAACGGAGCACGCGCTAAGCCATGTAGTCTATAATAATGAAATAATGGTCTCGAGATGGAAAAAACAGCCTATTACAAGCAGTAACCAGGTTGTACGTTACAAAAGGTTGTGTCTTCTAATTGCTATTGATATAACTGTAAATACAATATTTCATTTATATGTTCTATTATAGGTTTTTATAGGCTTTACCTCAGTAAGCATATAATTTAAACAACTGCAGTAATTATTTCGATTAATTTGATCTAACAAGCGGGTAAAAGAAGGGGCAAAAAAATAACTGCGCAAACAACATTTTTCTGAAAGTCTTTATAAGATACAGCCATAACAAAAAACATTGGAAAACAGTGTTATTTTACAATAGATACGTTTTGGTAACTTGGTATGCTATTGTCGAACATTCACTCTAATGTTTGAGTAAAATACTCTCACCAGTATTATTCATAGTATTTGAAAGCCATGGTCTGGCCCAAACCTTATAGGAGTACGAAAATTACATAAACTGTTTATAGATATATTGCCATATTTATGTTAAAGAAAAATGTGTTTCCTATGCCTCCATGTTTACATAATGCCAGTGGGCAGACTAATGCATTGATAGATTAGATTCTTTCTTTGGAGAGTTAGGAAGTCATTCACAAAAATAGACATTAATCCGTTAAAGTATTAAGTTACATTCAGCTCCACTGCAACAGTTAAAAGTGAATTCTCCCCAAACGTGTATTTGGGTCATTAGTTGATGCAAGTGGATACTTTCAGAAAGTAAATACTGACACAAAAATCCAAAAACTAAACAAAATATTTAAAAACTTCAAAATATAGAATCTTTAAATTAATAAAATCTTCTTGAATATACAACATTATTGGCGATATTCTAGCAAATGCAAATGCATGCAAATGAAACTCAAAAAATTAGATTTTAATAGAATGCTCACCAGTTGATAACCAAAACCCCAATATAAGCCAATAAACTTTCATCTTTTATATTCAAGTTAACATATCTTATCACGCCAACATATTTCACCCAGTAATGACAATGCAAACACTACCATGCAATTTCACAATGTACAATAATTAGAAATTAAAGCATCCCTGTCACATTGATAATGCAAATAAAAAAATTAAAAACACATTTCCTGGACTCTGCATAGGTCCTGCTCTCTGATGAATGTTGGTAATTATTCCCACTAATACCTGTACCCTCTATGCCTGTTTGAATTCATCTTATACAACATGCACGTCACAACTTTAAAGAAGTGCAGAGGTTAAGCAGATTTTACTTTTCTGCTCTGAAAGAGTACAATAAGCAAACATAACAAAAACAAAATGTGTAAGAAGGTCTTTAGTTCATCAGTAATCAGGGTCATTACACACGTCAGTGTGGACAACCTCCATGCGACATATCCACTCAATAAAAGCAGGTGAAGATACCAGTTTCTTCTTAGTATATTTTTGCTTTCAAGTAGGTGGGGGATTCTGACTGTTATTGCATTAAGGTAAAAAGAAGCTGATTCGCTGTGGGATAGATTTGCAACCCTGAGCAGAGAAGAGCTTTTCTTCTTTTGGTACGTAGAGCATGGCTCTGGCCACCTCGTCCAGAGTGGCCTCGTCTGGCTCCACACCGCGGGCAGCGTAAGCATCCCGAGCACACAGTCTCACGTGACGGTACTCGAGTGGCAAAAACGGTACAAAGAAGTCAATCAGATGCCCAGACATGAGCTCACTCTGAGCAAACCCTCCTACACACAGAGACGGTGTGTGTGTGTGTGTGTGTGAGAGAGAGTGAGAGAGAGAGAGAGAGACAGAATTAAGATATTAATAACAATTGTGGCTACTGTTTATGAAGGCTTGTGAAGGCCTGTTTTTAATAATAGGAACCACATCAACTAACAAATTGTTAAATCAGGTTTTAAAACAATCAAATTATGTGTGTGTGTGTGTAAAATGTCTATTTCATGTATGTTTACTAAACGAGATACAATACCGTCAGCCTCCATGGATTCAGCTCGGAGTCGATGCTCCAGATCTTCCATCCCAATATCCTCTCGGTTCTGTCCCGAGTGCCAGAAATCCAGTGCAACCTCATTGATGGCAGCACCAGCTATATTACTATACAAACACATTAAATGTAGTAAATACACTTCTGTAGCTTCCTCTGGTCTCAATAATTGCCATCACACTTCGGATCCAACCAATGGCAATGTAAAAAAAAAGAAAAAAAAAAAAGGTCGAACTCTTATCCTCCCAGACTTTATCACCTATCTCCATATCTGCCATTATACTGCCTACTACATTGCTACTGAGCTATCATGTGTTTTACTGACATCAGCAGAATGGTATCATTAATCATTTATCATTAATAAATGCTCCGGTTTTGTTTTGGTCCGTATCCAGTTAATCAGGAATGAGATTGGGTCCGGACAGCACTGCGTTCGGGTCCGGATCCGGGCCGCGGTACGCCAGTTGAGTACCCCTGCCCTAGACATTGAACCTCTCTACCAGGCATCATACTGGAGGATGCAGCATAAACCACACCAGCTCTTTAAGATTCATTATGTTTGGATTTCAAATTAAACTCTTTAGGTCGAAGGGCATACCAACCTGAGAAACAGGAATATGGCCCGTCTGTAGCTGACCCCATCCACATGATCATAGTGACCCAGATAGGGCTTGATCGCATCTATGAGACCAGGGTGCAACTTCTCGGCTTCATCAAAGATAAAGAGTGTCTGTGGGCATCGCAGAACCATGTCTCTGATGACCTCTTTCAGCTGACCCTAAAATACACACACACACACACAATGTGACGATGAAGTCTGATTCTGCAATATTTGTCAAAATGCTGACATGGTTTTCTAAACAGCTGATACACACATATACAAAAATACATCCAGATATAAAACATCTCATTACAGTGATGCTTTCTACAAAACAATGCATGTTCTCACTACATATATATCTGTTTATCATAAGATTCTGGAGCAGATCTTCATCTATATAACTAAGTCATACACTGTAAATAAACTGTAAATACCAATTTCCTCTTTGCTAATGGATGCAATTCAAAACTACATTGGTTGAATTTTAAAACTGGTTGAAATGTAGAAAATATAGGAACACTACCACACCAATCCCAAACAGTGAGATCTTATCTATTACCAGGCTGTTCCCAGAACTACTAACGATCCCCCAACCTCACCCCCACCATGCCACTTCACCAACTTGGCAATGAAAGGTTCAAGTATCAAAACAATAATAGTTAAACACAAAAAAGAGACACATGTACAGAACTTGGTGACCGTGACAGTGTGTCCGCGTCAAAAGCCCTGCTCACCTTGTACACGTCCACTAATCGTGTGTGTGGGAAGTGGAACGGGGCGATGAACAAACGCACACACTCGCTCTTCATTCCGTCCCGGTACAGGTTGTCCGCCACCATCCTGGCCACAAAGTTTTTACCCGTGCCGGACCAGCCGTGGAAGGAGAGGGTTAGGGGCTTGTTGGAGTCTGGGTTATTAATAAAGCCTTGAATAGCTTTCAGAACCACAGACTGAACCAGATGCTGCCCATGAAGTCTCAGCTGTAGATCTCTTTCCAGTCCTAAATATGCGTGCACACACACATGCCATTCAAGAGAAAATAGCAAAATGTTACAGCCTGAACTTTATGGAAAAAAAGGAAAACATTTTACCTAGTCCACAAAAGGTTTAATAATGATTCAACACTGAAAGAAAACTGTGGGGTCACAGTTGCAGCCACTGGTTTCAAAAGAAATACTTAATCATACCGGTGATGTTATTAGTAATCCTGCAGTCGCCTGATTCACAGCACTGTCCAAGGCTGCAGTACCAGGCAGTGGCCATGCCAATGTAATCTTGATGAAACCAGGACCAAACATCTCCTGTAGGCACTGCAACCACCGCAGAAAGGGGAACACATGTGGACCCGGGCGTAGCGTGCACCACCGACATTCAAAACGCTCTTCGTCGAGAAAGGGAAAGTGTTACTCTACAAATGACTATTATAGAGAGCTTAGACCAGCTTTCCGCCGGCTAGTGCAAAACCAGCGACAGCATGCGAGACGTGAACGATCGTCTCGAGCTCAAAACGAGATGATTTCATTCTTACTACCTTGTTGAGTGGCGTCGTCCTGGTTTGGCTGACATTCCCCTTCCCAAACATGGCAATAGACGTAGTTGAAGTAATACGTCGAGATATTGGAGATGCTATCAAACTGAAGGAAATGAGCTTTAACGGAGACTGCCGAAAGCGTGGAGAATATTAAGACGAGCATCAGGACCGGGAAGGACGTAAACTGTCTAGTGAAATCACGCATGACCCGAAAGATATTTTCATCGCAGCCATCCAGACCACTTCATCAGACCCATTCGTTACTCGTACGTAAAGACGTACCATCAGGATTCTCACTGGACAGGAATTTAACTGACGTCACTTCCGTCAATTCCCGACCTCCGTTGCCGAAGGCTTCACGCGACACCCCCCCCCCCCCACGGTCAGTAAAACCTGCTCTAAACCAGTTTTAACCCCCCAAATTACGTCCGTGGATTCAAGTCTCCAAACCATACCTTCCCCATAAAGGAGCTGAACAATTACTTTTTCTGGGAGGTTTATCAACTCAACACCAGTAAAGAGACTTGCATTCATATTATAAATTCATGTTTATTTGCACATTCAAGTCAAATTGACAAGAAACTAGACGACCAATTGTCCAGTCAGCAAATGTGGATTCTTCACCTCCAGATGATGGATGGAAGCCAGGGTTCAAACACTCACATCCTGATGAGTAGAAAAGGCAGTCAGGCAAACCCACATTAACTGAATAAAGTCACTTGTCTACAACAACCTCATATATAAATGGGTATAATCAGCAGATTCATTTGGCAGAATCTCTTAATCATGGGTTGTACACAGGACTAGTCACTCATATCTTCGGCTGCAAACTCACCTGATCATGTGCACTGCAGCAGTGGATCAAGTCCCATGACACTAGTCACCTGCAGGTAATGGAAAGTGAACAATTACTTTTTCTGGGAGGTTTATCAACTCAACACCAGTAAAGAGACTTGCATTCATATTATAAGCATTCATATTATAAATTCATGTTTATTTGCACATTCAAGTCAGTCAATTTAAATTGACAAGAAACTAGACAACCACTTGTCCAGTCAGCAAATGTAGTCTTCACCTCCAGATGATGGATGGAAGCCAGGGTTCAAACACTCACATCCTGATGAGTAGAAAAGGCAGTCAGGCAAACCCACATTACCTGAATAAAGTCACTTGTCTACAACAACCTCATATATAAATGGGTATAATCAGCAGATTCATTTGGCAGAATCTCTTAATCATGGGTTGTACACAGGACTAGTCACTCATATCTTCGGCTGCCAACTCACCTGATCATGTGCACTGCAGCAGTGGATCAAGTCCCATGACACTAGTCACCTGCAGGTAATGGAAAGTGAACAATTACTTTTTCTGGGAGGTTTATCAACTCAACACCAGTAAAGAGACTTGCATTCATATTATAAGCATTCATATTATAAATTCATGTTTATTTGCACATTCAAGTCAGTCAATTTAAATTGACAAGAAACTAGACAACCACTTGTCCAGTCAGCAAATGTAGTCTTCACCTCCAGATGATGGATGGAAGCCAGGGTTCAAACACTCACATCCTGATGAGTAGAAAAGGCAGTCAGGCAAACCCACATTACCTGAATAAAGTCACTTGTCTACAACAACCTCATATATAAATGGGTATAATCAGCAGATTCATTTGGCAGAATCTCTTAATCATGGGTTGTACACAGGACTAGTCACTCATATCTTCGGCTGCCAACTCACCTGATCATGTGCACTGCAGCAGTGGATCAAGTCCCATGACACTAGTCACCTGCAGGTAATGGAAAGATAAAAAATTAAAGTGCAAAACTCTCCATTTCAACAAATGTGTCAGAACTTGGGTTACTCAGTGAGAAACTGTCCACATTAAATGTTCAGGTCAGACATTTGTAAAACATCACTGAACCCCAGGTGAAGGCTAGCATTTTTGTGTAAACAAACCTTAGGTAGCCAACAGCATTTTCGAAGCACTTGGTAACGTGGATGGCCTCACCTGTCAATGAGTATATACCTGTTAGAACAGGCTGAAACAATGGCTATGAGGTCTTACGTGATCAGATGACCAACTCAGACAGAGCTAATATCCAAACTCCATGGGCAAAGTCAAAAGACATTTAAGTCATCCTAGTGGTCCGACAATCATACTCAACAGTCTAAAGTCCAAATACTCACGTAAAGTGCAGGCACATACCTAGAAATGAAAATAGTGGAATTAAATTAAGATGGCACGTGATGCGTGCAGCATGTTGGTACATTATAACCTAGGTCAGTCAAGAACATTTCCTCAACAAAATCAGAGACCTGATTCAAAAATCATCACCCTAGATTGTTTTTAAATGCCAAAAAACCCCCAGGGGGATAAAAAGGGAAAATGTTCAAACTCGTACCTGCAGCAAGGCCGTCCAAAGAGGAGTCAGATCCTTAAGCCATTTTCATGCTACAAGAGGAAAACTGCATTTTAAACAACTACAACAGCAACACAGTCACACAAGACTTGGGAAGATGCATCAGATAGGAGCGAAAGACAATGCTCTTTGATCTACATGGAGGTTCTGCTGAACTATGGAGTCATCACTTGCTTCCTCAAAGAACTCAATCCAAGAGTAGACATTTAAAACTCACCTTTACTGGGAGGCCAAGAACCTGCAACAAAACAAGCAGGTTTAAACATTCTACAATTTCATAAATGCATTCCAAGGGACATGGATGATGCATCAGATAGGAGCGAAAGACAATGCCCTTTGTTCTACATGGAGGTTCTGCTGAACTATGGAATCATCAAATGCATTATCTCAGTTTAAAGGAATAGTTCTGAAGGAATAGTTACCCTTCACCCAACTTCATCCTGCCACACCCAGATCCCAGCAAAGGTCCCTTAGAACACGCACAAAATAATTATTACTATGTATAGTTAAAAATAATAGTATTTTAGATACAAAGGTCACCGTTTCAGTTCAAATATGTCTATCAGGCTATTTCAGAGAGATTCCCATTGTTTAGTTAAATCATCATAAACAGTAACTGGATTAAACGGTAATCAAGCAAACTACTAAAAGCTTACCTGCTTTATCGATTGAACATTCATCTTGAGAAAAAGCAAGGAACAAAATGATTACTTCAGGAGCACAAAGAGTAAACTGTGCCTCAGATAAAATACTTAGTGGTTGCAATTTCATCAGTTTTGGATCAAGAGTAGCAAATGGTTATCACAGAGCACTAGAAACCCCATACCCCCCCCCCCACGAGCTTGAACATACTAGCTCAACATTCTTGACCATTTACAAGACTCTGTATGAAAAGCCTCAGAATAAGAATGTCAGAAACCACTTCTGTCCACTACTCTTATGCATTTATTCATCACAGGCTTTAGAGGCCAAGTATACATCCCAATCAAACAGTTTTCGAGCTACCTACTAAAAGCTTACCTGCTTTATCAATTGAACATTCATCCTGAGAAAAAGCAAGGAACAAAATAATAAATTACTTCAGGACACAAAGAGCTCAGTCTTCCAAGCAAACAACTGTGCCTCAGATAAAATACTTGGTGGTTGCAATTTCATCAGTCTTGGATCAAGAGTAGCAAATGAAGTCATCACAGAGCACTAGAAACCACTCCACCCACCCCGTTTGAGCTTGAACATACCTCAGATCAGCCCTCACTCCATACACTGGGCTGCAAGCAGAAAACGCGGGTTAAAAAAAAATTCTGGACCGTTTAGACAAACAATAATCTGTATGAAAAGCCTCAGAATAAGATAGTCAGAAACCACTTCTGTCCACTACTCTTATGCATTTATTCATCACAGGCTTTAGAGGCCAAGTATAAGTCCCAATTAAAAAAAAAAAACTAAGTCAATTTACGACAACGTGCAATTGGAGAAAAAGGCGGATTTTACTTACCAACAATCTCACCACGCAACCAACATGCCACGCGCCGCGTGTGACCTGCAAGGACATTTTATAACGTTAGTTGGAGGACACACGCGTGTTCACCACGTGGGTCTGGCGAGCAGCTCACGTGAAAACGTGAAAGAGGGCCAGTTACTTCCACGCGAATCAGAAAAGTTGGCATTCATCACATTTTCAGATGTCCCTACCAACATAATTTTCATCATATGCATGGACACATTCTAGATTCATCAACAGGAAATCTAGAAGAAAAAAATTTCTGGCTAACTATCTTAGGCCCAGTTAGCACGCTAACGCTATCCCGTTCTAGTCAAGCTTCTGCGAGGGCAGATGAGTTTATTGATATGTAGATTAAGAACTGAGCTCATCTTAAATCACAAGCAGCTAGATGAAGTGCTCAAAGAACATTTTTAATTGGAAAAAAAGGCTGAAGAGTTACTATCGACCTAAATAGTGGCTGGCAAAACGAGTTGTGACCGTGCGCGGGTGAAAAGAAAACCTTTACACAAACTGCAGCATAATGAAAGAGATAAAATACTATTTATAACACATTGATTCCTCTAGTCACTTACCCCAGCCATCCTGATACGGTTGAATGAGGAAGACGGAATGGGCACAATGACATTTATACCCTTTGCCGCACTGACTTGTGGGAAGTTTCCGTATGACGCATCATGGAAGTCTACACTGCTAACGCTAGAGTGCGCCGGTGTTTTATTTTCTTGTGCCGGGGCAGTCCGATCATAACCGTTGCTGCGGTTTTAAAGGTTAAAGCATATTTTTAGTCAAGAGTAAAATTTGATCTGAAGCGAGTTTAGAAATTTAGAAATAGCAGCATTTGAGGACAATTTAAGCAAACAAGATGAATTAAAACAAACATGGGTAAATATGAAAAACAAAATCATAACACAAGTTGGTCTCATTGAGATTTAATATTCTGCATCAATAAACATGAAAGTCTGATACAATCGATGGTTATGTCAAGGGGTGGGGATTTTGATTGGACACTGTATGATACTGAAATGTATGTGTATGGCAAGGCCTCAATTTCAGATACATTTACAAACACAACATGAAAAAAATCATGACTTCGGAGTTTATAAACTTGCCAGTTCTGATGTGATCCCCCACACCATTGAGAAAGCCAATACAGAAATATCAGCTTACTTTATCTATTCTGAAAAACCCGATTACTCCAAGACACCATTCTGCCCATGTATTCACCAACAGTGCATACAGTGATGCAGTCCAACAGTCCAAATCTGGATCACTTTAGATTTTTATGAAGAAAAAGTGTATTATCCCTGTGGAAGTAGGATGAAATTACACTCAATTCTATATGAATGCGAAATTAAGACAGTATAAAATGATGCATTACTTATAAGGCTATTTGGTAACATCTGTTTATTTGGACTAAAATATAAAGGCATGGAAAGAGAGAGAGAGAGAGAGAGAGAGAGAGAGAGAGAGAGAGAGAGAGAGAGAGACGTGGGAGGGAGAGAGGGAGAGGGAGAGAGAGAGAGAGAGAGAGAGAGAGAGAGAACGAGAGAGACAGACAGACAGGGGTTGGAGGGAGAGGCACAGACAGACAGCTGGGAGAGAGAGACAGAGAAAGAAAAAGAGAAAGTGTGAGAGAGCATGAGAGAGAGAGATGGAGGGGGGTTGATTACAGGAGTATTTAATAACAGGGTGACCATTACCTTACAGCCTGGCATATTGTTTTACCAATGTATGTTTCTATTCCTATTGGACATTGCTACTTTTACAAGGTTTTATGCATTGGACTGGATTGAAATTGGACACTCATGCAGTAAGTAACCCACATCCCTCCTTTGGGTTCAATGGCATGTTATTAAACCACATCTTAAATGAAACAAAAAAGAGGGTGGGGAAACGTGTTCACAACTGGAATGGACCATCTCCATGACAACATATTTACTTCTTTTAGATGCAAGCTGCTCTCTTCGGCAGGTAAGTATAATTTGATGCAAACCTCTAAAAAGGAGAAGAGTATGGAGTTTTCTTCTGTTAAACGGGTTTTAGAGGAAACACATGGAATAACTCAGTATACTAAGTTCAAATTCTCAAACCATTACTATTGCAGTTACAGATGAGGAAAAAAGATAAAAGGAGAATATATATAATCATAAGTCGCACATATAAATATCTGCAGCTAGCTGTAGGCAATCCTAATTCTCCCATATTGTGGTTCCACCTGTAAGGCCTTTTGAATGTCAGAAGTTACAGCCTTCAACCCTCAGTCACCCGATTCCCTGAGATACAGAACGCTGTTGTTTTCAGAGCTAGTTCAATTAAAACTCCATGACCCCCCCCAATCACCATCCAGCGTAGGAGAGAGTTGCCTGTTGGAATGACCCATGCAGCCAGAACAAGAGCGTTTGTTTGGGTTGCTAAGGAGACATTAACTACCTCTGTGTCTTTCTGTGGTGTTTTTCTTTTTTTAAATCATTCTTAAAGGGCGGTGGAGGGGTGGAAGTCGTAAAGTTGGCAAGAAAAAGAGTAATTTGTATTTTATATTTATTCACATAGAGTTCAGTTCTTATCATCATTCATTTTGAAAATGCAAAGCTGCATAAAGGTCCATTGATCAGTCATTCCAAGGCTGCGGATGAAAGGTGAATTGTAAAAGAGTTCATTTCACGGACTCTTGTCATCACGAGAGGTTGTACTAGTGCCGTAACGATGCCGTTCTCTTCAGGAGAGGCTCGTCATAAACCCAGCATTCACCGTCCTCGTGGAACAGCTGCCAAGAAAATGAATAAAGACCAAGATTTTAGCATGTGGAGAAACATTTACTTCACATGTTTTTCCCATACGATACAATCTGAACACAAATTTGTCTCTTCATACAACGCAAAGAGAAAATCTTCAAAAGTACTGCTGGAACTGACTTTAACATAAGCAAAAAATACATACTCAAACACAGATAGAAAGGGAGAACACACGTGTGTGTGTGTGTGTGTGTGTGTGTGTGTGTGTGTGTGTGTGTGTGTGTGTACACTCACTCTAGTCTCCCACTGTACTTCCTTCTCCTTCCTCTCTCTGGCCTCAGCTCGCTGTTTCTCCTCCAGATGGTGTTTAGCCTCTGTGGCTGAGTCAATGTCTTTCAGCTTCAGGTTCAACGTTACATCCCGCCACAAGCTGACAGGAAGATAGAAAGCAAACAAACAAACAAAACGGACTTAAAATTGGTGGCTCCGCATTTCTCATCCGACACATCTGAGTCCAACTGCAATCTCGACACAAACCAGTACCAAGGTTTACTTAACAGTTGTAAAAAAAAAAAAAAAAAAAAAAAACACCTCCAGAAGAGGACCAAGGGAACTCAGAATCCCAGAGATCTTTGCTCCAAATCCCAGATGTTCTTGCTCCAGGAAAAGGGTGGGACTACAGTAGGCCATATTTTATTGTGCACATCAAATATATAAGAGGGCAGGAGGTTTGATCTCATTCTGTATGCGTAATTATGCAAGTTTGTAGGGGATTGTAACATTTTCCTAAGCATTTAATTAGATTGGTTGTATTAATTTCTTGTTTTGTATTTGTTTGGAAGAGAAAACATCCTCTGTTACTACATTCGTCCATCATCAAATATCCACTATCCTTTTACCATCAAACATCCTCAGCTATATGCACTAGGGTTGGGCGATGTCTCCTTAATTGGCAGATGGCTATGTTTACAGTAAAACATTGCGATGGACGATGATATTGTTGGGGGGGGGGGGGGGGGGGGGGGGGTTTACTATATAAAAATAATGATTATAAAATAAAAGTAGTATAAAATAAGCTATATTTTGCACGAAAATATCTCTGCATATGAGCTACCAGCACGCCCTCAGAAAGAGTTATTAGCAACGCGGATAGTGTGGTCACCCCAATCCACAGTTTATTAAAGCCAGAGAAGATCAACATGTTGGTTTTTTTTTTTGGCCAGAAACGTTGACATGTAAACGTGTTGGAATAAGCTACACAATTACGGCCCTCTTAACATTAAGTTATTACAGTTTAGCGCGTTTCGGGAAGTCATGCTTTCTGTTTGTTTGTTTTATATTTTTCTTGCTCTTATTATATTTTAATTAATTATTCTTTCCTTCGTTTGTTGTTCTGCTGTGATATCATAGTGAAATCCATGATGATTTATTTTAAAGCTTTTTCAAAAAAAGGTAAATGCCATAGCCATTTATAAGCTCTGTCGCTTCATTTTGTGGTTGAACTTTTAATAAACGTGTTTACAAACACCTTCGTGTCAATTTTATTTTGTAGCATTTTCACTGCAAAATTAACGCTTTTGCTGAAGTTGAACGTTTTTTTGGTTGACAATGACCAAGTTTCCCGACGCACAACGAGCAGGCTTATTCTATTTGCGTGACTAACATGAAATGTTTAAAATTAATACAGACATGTTGAAAAAAAAAAACGAAGACAAGCTATAACCTAGATAAAAATAATAATGTCCTAATAATAATAGAATAATAATAATATAAAAACGCCAATTAGGCATATTTGTAGCAGTAGGGTATTTAAATTTTCATCCCTGAAGTTATATATCTGATTTGATCCTTTTCCGTACAATCCCTGCTAAAGTTTTAGGTGAAGAAGACTTAAAGAAGGTCAGTGCATGTTTGTGGGAAAACAAAAAAGTGGGCGTGGCATCGCGATGGTTACCATCCATCGCTATGGTGGGTCATAAATGGCACAACCCTAATATGCACCGTACATCTAGTGTGCATAGACCACTGGAATGTTTACCTTGTGCTGCATCTGATTCAATGGTTGTGAACTGGACTACTGTTACAACCCTGACTGGATTGTTATGGATGTGTGGCTTCCAGTAAAGGAAGATTCCAACGGCAATCTGTTCTTTTTCCTATATGTTTTAACGAACAAACCATCACGATAGCGTGCCACTTAGATTCAGTGTAATAGCTACATCAAAATTTTACAATAGCCATGTCAACCACTCCCTCAGATTAGAATAAGAAAGAGTCTTATTCTTTTTTGATAACAGAAGACAAAGAAAATGAAGAAACCGATGAGTGAAAGTTCATCACATCAAATAAGTAACTCAGTAGGAGTCGATGAGTCAAACCAGGCCAGAGCCTCAGTGGGGACTTGAGAAATATTCCACGTTACTCACCACCTGGATTCATATTCCAGCTGATCTTCCAACCTCCGCACCTTCTTCTTAATAATGCCAATTTTCTTTGTGTCAATAAACACAGAGTTTTCCTGGTATAGAAGCAAAGGTGCAACACATGATAAAAAGACAACGTTAGTGAGTCTTATACAGGTGAGGAATCTACAGCAATTCTCTAATTAGCTTCACAGCATCAGGACACTGAAGGCCTCTCCTTCTGACTCACCCCCGTGGCCCATTTTGCATACATCACTCCATTCCATTCGCCTTCGATGGAGCAGAAAGGTTTCTTGTCATTTGGACCACTGTAACAGAGGCGCAAGCAACAGCATAAGGGGCTGTGTGTAGTAAAAGATGTGACGGCTATGGTAAAATTGTCAAACGCGGAAGGGCATGTGACTAGGCCCACACAAGAAACTCGGACTTACAAAATGTCCGCCGTTATCCTGTGCTTCTTGCCGCCGTAGAAGGGCTTGGTGTGGAACACGATGGTGGCGCTGTAGCCGGTCTTGGAGCAGGAAATGGTGCACTCTCCGCCCAGCTCCACCCACGGCACCGTCAGGATGGACCTGCAGGGATGCCCGACGCATGACGGTGACACACCGCTGCTGAGGGCCCCTGAATTGGGGGCCGCTTGTCAAACCGAGGGAGAGGAGGGAGGGGGGGTGGAGCCTTACCTGCCGTAGCCGTTGGGGAAAGTGAGAATGTAGTGTTCGTCATACTCCAGACAGGAAACGCAGCCTGCAGCGGACCGAAAAAAAAACAGCACAAGACACACAAGTCGGTAGAACACCGTTACACGTCATTACGATGCCCGAGTTAATGGGTTTGAACACTGAACTGTGCTCACCTTGGCCAATATTGTGTACGCCGATGGACATTCCAAGGAATTTGGATTTGGTCCAGATGTGTGCATTGAACTGGATTTTCTTGCTGATACACTCAGCATAGAATGCAGAGACTGCAAAATGGGAGACAGGAATAAGGACAAATTCAAGACAACACGCAACTGGTGATCGGACACTACTACACCCCCATGTAATGAAAGACATTTGTTTTCATCCCCCCCCCCCCCCCCCCCATTTCTTTTCACTTCCTGTGCTGGTCTACCACAAAAACCACAATTAAGTCTTTTTTTCTTTCTTTTTTTTTTTTTGCAGAGCAGAGGAGCAGTCACAAAAAAGCGTCAACTGTGCATTCACAGGACTGGGGCTCCCAAAGGCTGACGTTGAGCACTTCCTGTAAACTGTGTGGATCTTCTGCCGTGCTGAGGCGGTACTCACTGGGGGGATGGTGAGAAACCTGCTCCGCCACAAACGACACACTGCTGTGGCTACAGAACGGCACCGGCCCGTCCGAAACCGCCTCCTGTACGAGCACACGCACAGTTATGGAAGACGATTCAGCTTTTGCATTGCCTTCAAAAACACGTTTCCTGTCTCACACACACACATACCACATTAGCAGGCTCTTCTGTGTCCGACGGCAGGTCCCAGTGACAGAAGAACACCTCTCCCAAGATGGGGTTGTAGGGCTTCTTGGCCACAGATCCTTTCCGGCCCGCGTGAAAGGCTGAGAGGTACCACTTCAGCACCTGAACCATGCGGTCCCTGGGCTCTGCATGCTCAGAGATGCTGAGGGCAGACCAAAGCAATCAAACACAAGTACAAAGAAATGACCGTGTTTTCACTGACCAACTAGACTGCATATTGTAAACAAAACCATATTTTTGCCTGAGCAAGACAAAGGTTACCGTGGCAAGGAAAAACTCCCTAGAGCATGAGGAAGAAACCTTGAGAGGAAACTCATTTTCTGGTCCGCAACGGACACCACAACAACAACAACAATGTAAATGTTAAACAGCAGGTGTCATGACACAAGAGGTGTCATGGAATCCCAAGAAGTCACATGTTGTGTCAGAAACCGATGCTGAAGACGTGCAACCTTTGAACCTCAGATGACGCTGCAAGGGAAGCCACCCTGAGCCCAGCCACAATGGTTGGGGAGCACCTCGGAAAAAACACTGCCTCACAACAACCCCGTCACGCCACCGAGAAACGTAACCTCCATCCATTATGCCAGCAGAAAGCCACGCGTCAAGACTACGCAAGGCTACTCTCCGGGCACGAGCTCATTTCGGACGGCCCGAAAGAGACTGGAAACATATGCGTGGAAGCATACGGTAAAAGGTCAGAGGAGTCGGCTTGCTTTCGGGGAAGAAAACGTGACAAAGATGAATGGGGCCATCCAAGATGTTAACGGGGAAAGGAGCAAAGCTAACGTCTGCAATGGGGTGGAGGTGCGTCAGTGCCCACGGCACGTGTGAAGGTGCTAGCGCCACAGAGGTGTAAGCTGGGATTTGAGAAACACAGCCCTCGATGTCACAGTTCCATAGACCGTTTCAGCGACACAATAGCGGACCTAATTCGGCACGCGCTACCAGAACGTGGCTTCATAGACACACCGTGTGCGCTCGTGACTGCTTGCGATACAGATCTGCTTCCTATTGAAACTGCATGGTCCCGTCATTAAGAGGAGAATCGCACAGTCAGGCGCTGTCGAGCAGCACAAGAAAGTAGAATGGGCAAAAACTCTTTTTTTTTTTCTCAGACAAAAAATTTTTGTCTGCAGAAATTAATGTCCTCAGTTCCCAAATGGTTACAGAGTGAAATTAAAGGGAAAGTTGCAAACTTATTTTATTTATTTGTTTCATATTACAATATACAATCACATTGCTCTGTGAAAACAATATAAAGATTATTTTGTTTTTGTTCGATTGTCAATATAAAGATTACTTTATATTTTTACAAAAATGTAGCATCTTTTTTTAAAAGCGGGCATAGTAAACGCGTGCAGCTAAGCGATACCCATAGAGCAGCCAGAATAACTTCACCTCACCTGACAAACAAATCCGGGTGTGCAAAGAAGTCTGCGTACATCTCCAACAATGACCTCCTCTCCAAGATAAACGTAGGTAAAACCACCTAGGGAGGATAAGAACAGGATCGGTGAGACGGGCCAAAATAGAGATGGGGTGTGTGTGTGTGTGTGTGTGTGTGTGTGTGTATAGGCTGCCATACACAAGAGGAGATGAGGGGGGACGGAGATGTGGGGGGGCGGAGATGAGGGGAGGGGGAGATGAGGGGGGGCGGAGCTACCTTGGTGAGGTCCATGCCCAGCCGCACTTGAGAGAGCAGATGCATGATGACGCTCTTGTGTTCCTCCACTGACTCTCCCTCGCCCTCGTCGTCCCTCTCGTCGTGGCTGTCGTACTGATCTGAGCAACACAGCACACACAGCAGCTCAGGGCTGAGACAGACACTGCTGGTGTGTGTACTAAGTCCCACACACAGGGGTCTGCGTGGGCTCGTACATGATGAAGAGTCCAGAAAAAAATATTCTATATCTGACTAAATGTTTTGGATGTGCAAAAAGGCATTTGCATTTGTTTAGCTTTTCGTGTGTGTGTGTGTGTGATCATGTGCAGGTGGACATGAGTACCTGCGTCTGTCGTGCCATTGGACATAGAGGAGCTGAGGGACTCGTTGGTGTCGGGCCTCTTGAGAGCCAAACTTCCCTCTCTGTTAGCCGCAGGGCTTCTGGAGGGGCTACAGGCAAAAGCAGCAGATATTGAGACGGCTCTGTTCATACTCGCACCTACACAGTGTGTGTGTGTGTATGTGTGTGTGTGCGCGCAGCCAAGTGAGTGTTTGATCCCATGGTGTAAATCGGGAAGTCTTAGGTGTAACTGTAGCCCATGTAGCTCATCGTGTCACGTGTGGTACACTGCGTGAGAGAAGAGCACGTCCATGTGTCTGCGTGTGCTAATTTGCTGCATGTGCCATTGTGCTGCAGGCGCGTGTGCAGCGGGGGGAGGGGTGCGCGTGTGCCGCGGGGGGGGAGGGGTGCGCGTGTGCCGCGGGGGGGGAGGGGTGCGCGTGTGCCGCGGGGGGGAGGGGTGCGCGTGTGCCGCTCACTCTGTGCAGTGTTTGGGTGACGTGCTGCTCTGGTAGAATTCGTCTGCGTCGTAGAACTCGTCTTCGCTGCTGGAGTAGGAGAAGTCGGGGACGGACCGGGCCGGCGCTGTCATGTGACTGGGTGAGGTCACGCTGCTGCTGGGGGCAGAAGGGCCACTCCCTAAATGCCACAGGGGCAAAGAAAGCAAGAAGGGGGGGGGGGGGGTAAGGTGGGTGGTCCCATTAGGTCCGACAGTCAGCAAAATTAAACCAAAAAAAGAAGTGACCCTAATGGTTACTCCAAACACAATTCAAACCCCGCCCTCCCCCGTCTGCCTCATAGTTACTCCGACTGCATTGGGAGTACTGTGGTTTATGTCAAGCTCATCACTTCTCTCTGCAACTCGGAGGGAGTGGGGAGTGTGTGTGTGTGTGTGTGTGTGTGAGCTCGTGGTGCTAATGACCTGCTGCAGAGTGTTGCCTGCCTCCAGGAAGCAGGTTGTGTACACTAGTCATTCCGAGAGAGAATTTCAAAATGGGCTCCAATTGAAAGAGAGGCTGCGAGTGTCGGTCAGCGCGCACACGCCCCCCGCCGGCTCCGTTAGCAACAGACACACACCCCCGTCTTTGAACGCGCGCAAACCCACCACTGCGTGTCTGGTGCCTGGTACCTGTGCTGTTGGGAGTAGGCGTCTGAAGGCTGCCCATCACCGTGACGACAGGACCCACTGGTAGAGAAGAAGGCCTCTGTTCCGCTTTACAACCCTGAGCTCCATCTTCAGGGTCAAAGACAAACTCAATCAAACTCAGAACATGCCTTACACAGAACCAAGTACTCCTGCCCAGTAGAATATGATCCTGATTACAGAAACCTGGCATAAATAAATCAATAAATAAAGGAACAGTAATGTGTGTGTGTGTGTGTGTGTGTGTGTGTGGTGTGTGTGCAAGTGAGAGAACATGAGACAGAGACTTCACCACCTCACCTGTGGGAAGGGTGGAGTGTGTTGGCATGGCAGTAGCACTGACTACAGAGGCGTCCAGGGGGCTGGGCTGGTAAACTCCATCCACTGGGTTTATGGTGCTCTGCAGGGAACGTGCGCACAACACACAACACATGAGCTCTCCGAGGACGCCAAGCTCCCCTCAAAGGACGCTACCGGGCTTTGGCCACGCCCCTCCCTTCTCACTTTTAGCAGAAGGACTGGCAGGCATCTGAAATAGCCGTGGCATATCCCCTACCAGATCAAGGTGAAAGCGTGGTATTTATAAAGAGGCGAGCCTCCGCGTTATTGACCTACTCTTGATTTGCAGTGTGCAGTGACCGGCTGTGACGAACGTATGGAAAATAACCTAAACTGCTGATTGGACCACCATGGCCTGCGGTGATTAACGGACAGATCTGGCATCGATTCAGACTTCGCACTTCACAACTCCGAGCGGCAGGTTGACCACCCAGCTGTACTCCAGTCTAGGCTCACTGCTGGGTTTCTAATGACCAAAAGCACTGCAGTGCAACTCTGGAAGGCCTCAACACGCCCACACACCGACACTGCAGATCTCATGCAGGTAACTAATGAAGGAGCTCCACTGCCTGCTTTAGCAAACACGCACACGGGCACATGTGTGCACACGAGCGCGCGCGCACACACACACACACACAGACCAGGTAAACAAAAGGCAACTAGGCATGCAGAAACCTCAGTCTACTGTTGCAGGTTTATGATGGCGGCAGGTGTCGTGGACGAGATTTGGAGAGGGTTTTCTCTTCAGCGAGGTTTTATTTTTATTTTTATTTTTACTGGAATGTTTCCCTGCACACTGGATGCATCTGCAGATCTTAATTAAGAGCCAATTAGAAGATAGAGATTCATGCCAACTAATAGCAGGAATTAGATTTAAACAAAAAGGCACAGAGTTAGTGACTGGATCTGCAGACAGCTGGCTAGACAGATCGCTGAAGATGCAACTACAGAATTCTACGGTAGTTCTTTTCCGGAGTTTAGTTTGGTCTATCCAGTTAGCTTGGCATCAGAATCGCACATAAACCATTACATTCCAACACACAGGCTATAAATGTATTCCTGTATTGTGTGTTCCTGCTACCAATATAAACCCAATGTGTCACGAGACATTTCTGAATGGTGGCTCCTTGGGAAAAGCAAAGCTAAACCTGAGGATCATGCCAACGGTTCCTGATCAGCGTTAAACCAAATGCATGTGTTGTCCCACCACAGGACCAGCACAGGGCAGTTACTGACATGATATGCACATAAGCTCGGGCAACAGCCAATAAAAAGCAAATTATAATCAAATAAGTCTTAGTCCTGAGATGGCTCAGTAAACCAGTGTGCAAACACACAAACGTAATAAACCAGATTACGCATGAGCGCACTGTTAAGGACATACAAGTGGAAGAGGGAACCAGGGACCGTCTCAGGTCACACAACATCACAAATATGTTTGTGAGTTGTCACATTTTAGAAATTACAGGGCAGGAGGGTGAAAAAAAGCAGTTCCAGAAAGTTCCCAAGGACGAAAAGTGCATTTTCACTTGAGAAGACATGAAGGAAGTGAGAGCGAGAAAGAGATGAGACGAGAGGAGCCATTCTCCATAGAGTGAGACATGCACTCGCGGCACGGTACTGATTTGGCTTTTTTTTTTTTCCTGAAGTGGAAAAGCAATTTCAGAGGACCAGAGAAAGACGATCGGCTGGGTCAGACTGCTCCGTGGTTAAACTTACTATTAGTCCGTTTGCGTGTTGATGTTCATTACTTTGATCCTTAAAATTTTGAAAAAGAAAAATTACATGAATTGAGGAATGTGCCCATAAGTTAAAGCTGTGAAACAACTACCCCACTGTCCAACAACATGACAATTTCTCCATCTGTGTTCATTTTAAATACTGTCACCAAGACAACAGCAATACTACAATACTATATTTTCTAAGGATTTTTTTAAAGCATAGTTGTCTGAGAAGCACCTCTCCAAACCCTCAAAATGGAACCTGTATGAATGTTACACACTAGCCTGACACAAACGAGAGCAAATTTACCACTATGGCTACAGAGGGTTACACACAATAAGCAGCGTCACACAACACTAACACAGCTGTAGCAAAAGTAATAAAATAGATTTTTACCTTGGCAATCTGAAGCAGAACTATACAGTGCTTGATGGATTCTACCATACTCTACAAAACAAACAGCAGCAAAGCGTCAGAGTTGATTTTGATGCAAATGTTCCACCCAGATGAGGAGAAAACGCTGAGACATACTTACACAAGTGGTTTCCTTTAGGTTCTCGATTTTCTTAAACAAACAAGCAAAATAAGCAAATGATCAACAGGACATCAGTTTAGGATTTTTTAAATCACCATTTGTCAGTGAGATGTTTCAATAAATCTAAATCTAATAAGGAAGAACTTCTGAAAAGCAGCCACAGGATAAAAAGGGAAATGAAAGATGAAGGTGTGTCGTGAAACACTTCCAGGTCATGGGACTTCCTGCATAATGAAACTCTATAACTTACATCTACATTTAAAAACTCTTCTGCAATATAAAAACTGCGACTGGTTTGAAGAGAATTATCAAGGAAACCATCAATCATGTATGGAACCAGAAGGTGGTGTTGGCTTACTTTTCGCGATTCATCATCTTTACAGTCCTTTATCTTCTCATCAAAGAGCTGCAGGACGAGGGACCAAAGATACAGGAAAAGTAAATACATTTATTTACAGATATTCAAATACAATGACTGCCTGTCAGGTTACCCCCCCCCCCCCCCCCCCACCCCACAGTAAGACATAGCAGTGCAACTCAAAACCCGATAGCTCCTGTTTTGCAGATGGCGGCGAAACGCACCTTTAACTGGTCGATCAGAATCTGCAAGTACGCGTCCGCCTCTGCGAGTTTTTTGTCGAAGTCCTGAACGCTCGGAACGAACGCAGTCTCAGCCTCCTGGAAGCAAAAACGAGAGAGAGGCCACGTGGAGTCAGTGCGGCTGCAGCGTCCGGCGCAGGCCTGGCCTCGCTGCCCGCCACTTCCTGCCCTCAGGAGGAGACCCAGACGCTAGGCTCCACCATACCCAGTCAGAGCCTACTTCCACCAATGAGATTACACTACAGCGAGACACCATCAAACAGCAGTCAGGTGGCTTGGTTAAGGGTCAACACCGCCACACTGACATGCAGAGCATGACCACACGTCAGGTGGCCTTCCTCTGCAAGCAACTAGCATAGCTGCTGCATTTCATACGAATGCGATCGAGGGGGCAAGATGTCTGTATGTCAGTACTACAATCCTGTCAATGGGCATGGGACATTGCTGGGCAAACACATAAGGGCGTTTTCGAAACAAAACAGATACTGCTTGACAAAGTGCAGCTTGAGTTCTGGGTTCGGTTAACGGTGACATTATGAGTTCAGTTTCGGGCAGCATTTAGCCTCTTCCTCTTTTCCCTTCAATATAACAGGCCGCACAACCTGCTGAGAAAACCACCCCTTCTACTCCACAGCCTTCTGACACCATTTTTTTTTTTAAGTGTCAAGGTGGAATTGTTCTTTTTTCTCTTTTTAAAAGTGACAGAGTCACAAAGGCATCACAAAGTCACAAAAGAACAAAAAAATATACTGGAATACAGCACATCGACTTGAACAGCCAAACATTTCAAACACTGCAATCAGACAGCATACATTTTGATTCCTGAACTTCCCAGATAAATAGTATAGATTTCCACAAACTTCGTCACTAAAGCCTATGACTGTAACCAGCTTTTTCTGCTAGTGCTCAGTTCTGAAAGGACTTGCCTGGGTATTACTGTTCAACAAAAACAACGCACATGACATAAGCTATGGCAACAGTCCATGCAACATCATGGTTATATATTGATAGAGAGGCAAGAGATACTCCCCACTTTGGACCCTGCTCTGAGCTGAGCGACATCACGGCGACGGACACGGCGGGAGCTGCCCGAATTGTAGCTCGCCAAAGGGACATGAAGGAAAGCCATGAGCCACTCCCGGCCATTTTACCACACACAGTAAAATGGAGAAAAGTGTCAAACATGGTCAAAGTCTCATCTGGTGATCTGCCTTCACTGTGTGTGTGTGTGTGTGTGTGTGTGTGTGTGTGTGTGTGATCAAATGGGATCAAAGGTGAAGTGATTTGCTCCCAGGATGTGACCCAGTGAGCTAGTTTTCATGATGTGTGTATGACCTCAGGCGGTTTCAGTCGTTTGTACTGTTGGCACAGGGCTACCTCTAGGGCTCCAACATTCACACAACATGCTGACGTAATTGCAGGTATAAAGTACACATGGGTAATGTTTATAAGGGCTGTGTCCAAGTATGTAGAAGGTGTGTACTGGTGGCCCCACACCTCTACGAGAGGTCATGAACTGTAACCTTTTTGACCTCACACCTGCTACTACCACCTCACCACACACACACACACACGCGAGAAACAAGAGGTTTTGTAAGACACGGCGCTGAACTAGAGCCAAGGTAGAACCTCCTCATACCGTATATATACACAACCGGTGCTTTGAAAGAAATGGACAAGAAATTTAACAATAGTCTTTATAACTTTGGGTAAAGTAAATAAATTCTAATCAGTAAGGCAGCAGGTACATACACTTCAGATCATCTAAATAACAGACTCAAATAGCATGAGTGCAGAGATGAATCTAGATGACAGCACATTTGCTAATCCTCCTGTGAAAGAGTATGGTATTAGCATCTTCACCCATTCTCCTCCCAGACTCTACATTTCTCACATATTTCTATTTTCCATGATCACAGTCTGCTACAGGAAGTCAGCCAGCTAACAGCAGTGTGATCTCTGGGGTTTTGTGCTCACTACCATTTCATGTTCATATTAGACAGGAGCACTATTCACGAGGGATTGGACCCTCACTGCCTTGTGGTCAGCGCCTCATAGACATCATTTAGCAACTGTTAATGCTAAACAAAGTTGTATCGTGAATTTCCCCAGTGTGAGACTAATAAAGGATCATCATATTATTACTTCTTTTCCTCAAACACTGCAAACTGGCTTATTATTTTCAGATTATGTTTGATGCGAGTCGCAAGATTTTCTAAATCAAAGTCTGAGGAAGCCACAGGATTACCTGTTTCCTGATTACCCGATGACCCCTCCATGCTCATGAAGTCACATGGCTGGGAAGCCTCAACAGCAGTTCTGTGTGATCCAGTGGCATGGAGAATACCACAACCTCACAACTGCTCTGGCATAATCTTAATCTGCTCTCAACACAAAAGCAGGCCGACGTGCTGGTGCACACACACGGTCTGCCTGTGACTAACCGTCACTCCCCTTGCCGTGCCGGAGGCAGGAAACAGCGCACCGGCGCCTCGGAGGACGCTGACTCATGGCCCAGTCGGCCAACACACTCCCGGAGTCCCGGGTTAACCCTGCGGTGTGCTGAAGAGAGTGGCAACAAGAACCTCCATAATCCACGAGACCTCAGATTAGGATGGTCCAGAGGGAGGTCGCTTAGACACCAGCCTCATCCTTAGCTTTTAGGAACAGAACATTTTATACATATGTACAGTTTTTTTTTTTGCAAAGGTCAAAAACCACCATTAGGTTTTTTTTAAGTAATAATAATGTATAATTATTTTTCAGGATCTTACACTATTGTTTTTTATTATTTCACTGTAGTAGAATGCATCCTAAAAATGAAGGAAATATGTGTGCAGTATTTAAAAACATTAAAAAAAATACTTTACAGGCTATGGTAGCAATTATTTAGTGTGATCGCCCCTTACACTTGAATAATGTGTGTGTGTGTGTGTGTGTGTGTGTGTGTGTGTGTGTGTGTGTGTGTGTGTGTGTTGGGGAGTGAATAAGGCAAGGGATTGGGGCATATGGGGCAGAAATGTACATGTATGCTTTAAACACCGTATCTGTTTTGCTTTGGGATTTAAGCGGTCGTGGGCATGTGTGTGCGCATGTGCGCACATACAAAAATATACAGACACACCCCCACTACCGCTTAAATCCCAAAGCAAGACAGATAATACGGTGTTAAAGCAATAATGCCTTATTCACTACCCAACACACACACACACACACCAGCACAACATCAGCACAACATCAGCAATCTTCAACACCATGGAGATACTCACAGGACACTTGGCTCTGTGGAACCAGGACATTAGACAAGCAAACGGTCACTGCCTGTGCTCGGCACAGTGTGACTCTCTACCTCACAGCACAAGTCACTTTCTCCCCTGGCCACTTCCAGATCCACGTCCAGCAGCATTCATATATCAGCCACAGCTCCGTTTATCTACCAAGCAGACCTAGGCAGCGTTCATGACAGGAAGTGAGGACTTCCTCAAGTAAGAAAGAAAAAGGAAAGGGAAAAAAAAACCCTAACATCGTGAAGCAAATATTAACAGCTGTTCTGATTGGATCAGCATTGTGGCTGCCTCAGTAAACAGAGCTGTGATTGGCTCTTTGGGGGATTTAGCATCACGTGACTGGATGGTTTCACATTGCTTGCAAGGCGAGTAGATACATGCTTCAGCCAGTCAACAGAGGTTTTCATATTTGAGAGCAGAGGAAAACATAAGGACAGAGAGTGACAGAGAAAGGCAGAGAGAAAGAGAGAGAGAACCAGCAAGTGAGGAGGAGAAAGAGCGCATGTGTGTGTGTGTGTGAGAGAGAGAGAGAGAGAGAGAGAGCGAGAGAGAGCATGAGAGAATGACAGAGATTTAGAATGGTTTGACAAGATGGCAGTAGGGTGAAAAAAAATCCACCACTGCATTCATTTGGAAAAAGAAGAGCAGAAACAAACTGAACAGGAAACGGAGAGAGAGAGAGCTGACGTCAAGTCCCCAGCGACTCTGTCTCCCGGTGATTCAACCCCTCGCGTTGGCGCACACGGAGGTCTGTCCCCCCTCAGCCACTGAACCTAGCCTTCAACCCTTCACCAAGGCCAAACCCATAAGCAGAGAACAAAAATCACCTTTGAAGCTGGAGAAGGCAGGAACACAGACAGTGTGGTGAGGTCGGGCGGTGCGAGCCCTTACCCGGAGCTGGAGGGCGTGTCGCAGTATCGTCCCCTCTAGGGCGTGAATCCACTTCTCCCGCTCGTCGGCGTCTCGGGCTGCGGAGGTATGGGAGAACACACGCAAAAAGACCGTTAGCAACAGACAGCCCCACGAGACAGAAACAAAGAAAGCCAGGGAAGGAGAGAGGGAGGAGTAGAGGGAGGGAGAGAGCGGAGTGGGTGGGATGGGACGTACAGGAGGGCAGAAGGGAAATGAATGAATGTCCCCAGCACGGTTCACGACATCCCCAACGGCTCTAAAAAGTGATGGGAGTCAGCCTACCACAGCAGAACCATGGTCATCTCAGAGAAGAACGAGCACGCGCACACACACACACACACACACACACACACACACACACACACACACACACACACACACACACACACACACACCCCCTCCATGAAAGAGGTGTGTAGAACATTTCTTTCAGCACAAACTGCACCATTTTCAACATTTCCAAAGAACAAATCGTAACAGTTTGGCCGATTCCAAGGTTTGACAATGATAAACGGTGCAGAATTCCAAGAGTGCTTAATTTTAAATTTTACTCACTCCACCTGCGCATCAGAGTCTGTGATGTTTAGGATTTATTTTCTCCATTAAAACGACCACTAGTGAGAAAGATGAAATGGAAAACTAGGAGGTCAGAAGCACATTAGTGATACTGCTCGCTGTGTGAAATAACCTGAAGCGTTTCCTCAATACAGCAGAGAGTACACCACTAGAAGCTGGCCTTATAAACCAGTCAGCGGTTAACACATTTCCCACAATGTCTACGCCATCTTCATCCACTTATGTCTACATACCAACAACCTTTAATTAGAGTACATCTAATTTAAATGGTTTCTAAAAAAATGTACACCATGTAGAGCAAAAGACCACTATGCTATTCTTCCTGGAACTCCAAACGTAACGTTCTCACCGATTTCACAGCGGAAAACATCATGGCAAGTATTTGTTTATTATTACTATTACTATTATTACTACCTGATCAATATTCAGTGATCACAACGATCCATTTTTAGTCCTTATTCAGAGAAGACGCCATGGTCGTTTCCACACCAGGGAGTGAGAACGGTCAGTGGGGTTGGTGTCCACCCCCAGCAGGCCGGACGCTACGGCGGGTGGAGGAGGTGCGCTCTGACATCAGCCCTACTCCACATCAGAACGGGGAAACCTACACATGGAGCTTTTATGGCTTGGACACACTTTCAGTGCGTTTCCCCGTTGACACACACCAACACCAGTGTAATAAAGCGTACTGGGCCTGCGGATTGGTGTCTGACCTATAAACAATGCAATTCCTGCCAATTTGATTTGTTCTGAAGAATCATGTGTGATTAGCTGAAGAGCAGAAATAATTACCCGTTTATCCATTCATTTGTTGTGCCACTGAAAACACTGTCACACAGAACACAAATCATACCAACATCCGTCCGAGTGTAACAGAGAATAGAAAATGTTTTTTGCACACTGGCATCACATGGGAAATATATATATATATATATACAAACATGCCATAGAAGCAGAACAAAACAACATTGCAGTGGAGTTCTGGCATCTTGACTTTCTGACCGACTTTTGACAATCAAAATCATTTTTTACACACCATAAAATCAAAATGGGAATTTTCCACCTTGTAGCGCATATCTGAAAGATCGAAAGATCCTACACTGTGTTTTCCTATGAACAGAAAGGCGAAATGAAAACATTATTGACCCGCAAAAATCTGTGTGAAGACAGAAGAAGTTAGTGACCCGTGTTCGCCATGATGTGGGCCTCGGTGAGGCAGTGGTGAAGCTGTGAGATCCAGCATGCATCTGGACACTCACGACAACAGCAACACCTGGTAGGTGGACACTGAGCCCGTAACTATTCAGGTTACCACGACAGGATGCTCACTATTACTGGGTGGCCGAACACACTCGCCTTGACGGTGACACTGACGCACATCAGACCTCAGTAACACCGCAGAGCCCAGATAAACTTCTACCAACACCCACATCCCCATCACGTCAGCGCTGGGTGGAGAACAGCCCGTCACCCAAACGACATCCAGTCAGCGTGGTCCTGTGGTCAGAAACTCACCAGTGATGAGCAATAATCGGAGTGTTTGGACACATATGAACATGCCTATAACAGCATTGCCTAATACAAGAGACCAATGGGAATGGAGTTCTAGGGGATGAAATTGGCATGTTCGGTTCTTTGTCCACGTGCCAAATATTATTAATGTAAAGGAGAGAGGAGATTCAGAACTGTGGGGTATGAAGCCCCATTGGGTGAACCCGCCTGGGTGATAAATGTGGTATAAACATCCCAGAGCTTTTACCAGTATTACCTTCCATACATAGCATACGTGGTAATATACAACCCACATACTAGCAGGCACCCTGGGACGGACACACACACACACACACACACAGACCCACGCACGCACACGCGCAACACGCTTCTAGAACAATCGATTTCCGGTCAATTCCAGACTGCTGAGCTTCCTGCGCCACATCTTCCAAAGCTCGTCACTCCGGCTGGACCAGCACGACGCAGACAGCGGCACAAGAACCGCCAAACGCCGGCCCAACACAGAGAGCGAACCGTCCGCCTTAACCATGAGACGTGGCTGTCGGGTGTGGGGGGCGGCCGGCCCTGTTCCACGGCCTGTGCGACCGTGACTTTTTCGATCTGGGCTGGCCACGGCGCGTGTAAACACGCAACGAGCCACGTCCTTGCCCCAACGTACTAAGTCCAAAACAAACACTGCCCTTCCCTGAGCCGCCTGGCACCGGCCTGAGGCTACCGCAGCCTTTATAGCACTAACACAGGCTCTTGTTCCAAAGCAAGATGAGCCACAGCAAGGGTTAGAGGAGGCCAACGGCCACTGCTGCCACAGACACGAGGAAATACATCACCTGAGGAAAATTCCAGGCTTGGAATCCTAGATTCAGTATTAAAAAGGTTACGTAATACTCCCTACTGTACCAGCAGCAGTGAAGGCAGGTTTGAGAAACTCTGTAAACAAGTTCGTGTCTCACTTCTCCTTCCACAAAGCAAGATGGAGCACCTATTAGAGAACAAGGAGAGAGAGAGAGAGAGAGAGAGAGAGAGAGAGAGAGAGAGAGAGAGACAGTGTGTGTGTGTGTGAGATACTGAAGAACCAGGCTGAATAAGGGCATGGTGGACACTATGTCCTCCTAATGATAATGGCTACAGAAGGGGAAGATGGAGGAGTGCTAATGGCATTCTTCCACTCACACAGTATTTTGCACACATTCAGCGGCTGACACAAACACTGGGATGGATCGGCCAAAAGTGTGACACAGATGTTTCCTCCAGAGCTCATTTTACCTTTCGGGACCCGACTTCCTGTTGCTTAGATGTCTGCATCTGACGCTTGCAAAAAAACAAGTTCCACGCGAGCTGAAGACAAAGCGGATCATGAGACGTCTCGCCTCTGCGCGAGCGTGAAAGGGAGCCAGGCGGCGTCTTCCCAGAAGCCTTTGCGCCTTCGTGCTACTTCTCTTCTCTGCTGATTTCATCTTCATGTGTTCAGCCTCCCACAGCACGGAGGAAGGAAAAAACAAAAAACAAAAACATGCCCCTCCACGATGCCGTGTGGCCAGGAACGGCCTCCACAGCGCCCCAAGGACCTCGCTCTCCTCTCAGAGGATTTCGTTCGCTCTCTACCGCTGCTTGCTGGGTCGGCCCGTCCCGCTGGACGGCGGCAGCTGCTGCAATAAAAGGGGCCTCAAGGCAGGCGGCTCTTTGGGCCACAGAAAGAGCCCGATGAATTATAGATGCTGGATCCGGCAGCAAACGTGCGTCTCCAGGGCCTCGGCAGCTCCTCCGCCACAACACTCGGGCTGGGGAAGGGCGGCCCGAGAACGCTCGGCACACGCTGCGTTCCCACGGCGGCGCTCGACCGTTTCCACGGCGGTGCTCGAGCGTTTCCACGGCGGTGCTCGGGTCACAGCTGCAGGCCCCATGTGCCACTCAGCACGCGGTGAAGTCCCAGCACGCTGTGTCAATACACACCTCATATCTTCCATCTTGTTTAGCTCACCTTGTTAGTACCGGCTGACTGCTTCAGCTAATTCCTGGTAGTGGTGTTCGGTGCCATGACAACACGACCACACCTCCTCCACACCTGACACTACAGCACTTGGAGAGGAATGCATCCACACACACACACACACACACCAATATGCCCCCCCACCCAACCCCCACAAAACACGCACAAACTCTTAAATTCCATACTGAGAGCCAAAATGTCAGCATGAAGGAAACCTCATAAGTTTGCTCAGACATTTTCGTCCAAAAACACACTGTTGCTTTCACACGGCACATGGGACATGGGACGGCCCGGAGGGACAGACGGGGACTGGTGGGGGAGAAAACGGAGAGACAGAGAGTCCCTCGTCCTGCTGTCTGAAACCCAAGCCCCGGCTGCAGACCCGGGGGACGTCAGAGACGCAGCAGCGTTTCTCGGCGCTGCTCGGGGACAGAGCACCGCCTGCCTGTGCCGTCTTCATGGTGAGGAGCTTTAAGGGATGACGGTGCAAAAAGGTGAATTTGTATGAGGCCCGAGAGGTGATGGTAAAACGATATTTCCGTCATTAGGCGTGACGGGTTACGTACGGGTGTGAAAGGTGTCTGTGAGCTTTAGAAGGGCCTTTCTTCATAGAGGTCAGGTCAAACTAGCAGGCTACTCCCATTCTGATGCTGGCATGGGACATGCGTTTCTGGTTTGCGCTACGTCACACGTCGGAGAAGCTAACTGCAAAACGCTAGTTACGGCCCTTTAACTCCCCCCGCTGAGAGTAGATCAGAATGTCCTGGTGCTTCAACAATAATTTAGGCAGACGGAGACGAGCAGTTATGCTGTTCCCAAACCGCATCTTCCTTTTGAGACAATAACTGGCACGCGTTACACACTCACGCAAACAGAGCCACCAATCAGTAGCACAACCAGCACATAGAAGGCAGGATCTGGACCCACGGCAGGCGATAAATTACTCAGAAACGGCTCGGTGGTGCTAACAGCACGGAGCCAGGCCACACCCCCCCAATAACAGAAAGCCGCAAGCCACAGTAGCCTCAGCCAAACATGCAGACATGCGTCGCCCGCCTTACCCGTCCTGCTGTACAGCCAGAGCAGACAGTGCCGGAACATGGCAATGGATGAGGGCATGGGGAGGGCGAGACAGCCCCCCGGGGGGAGTGAGGGTGTGGATGGGCAAGAATGGAGCCGGCTGACTGGAGAGCTTGGAGGCAGCAAGGCAAAGACCTGGAGCTCAGAGCGCCGACGGGCCCGTAACCCCCCTCCCCCCTCCGGCCCAGCCCTGGCCCGAGTGCTGCCGGATGGGGGGGGGGGGGGGGGGGGGGGGGTGGAGGCAGATGTGCAGGAGGTTTCCTCCTATCCTGGCCGTTAGCCTCTGAGCGCCAGCGGTCGTGTCCGTCGAGCTGTTGGATTTGTGGCTGGGGGGGGGGGGGGGGGGAGCAAGAAAGCGAGCCGTACCGGAGTGAGCTGGCGGAGAGAGGCGGGTGAGATGCGGGGTGAGATGCGTGTGAGACGTGCGCGGAGTGTCGTGGGACGAGGGCGTGCGCGGGAGCGTGGTGGGTGCCGAGGCGTGAATCCGCTTTAAAGCACTTTCGGAGAAAAGCAAGACCACAAGGAGAGGAACTGGTGAGCAGACAGAGAGAAGAGTGGTCGGAGAGAAAGATTGAGAGAGAGAGCGTGCGCGCGTGTGAGAGAGAGATTGAGAGAGTGAGAGAGAGAGAGAGAGAGAGAGAGAGAGAGAGAGAGAGAGAGAGAGAGAGAGAGAGAGCACGTGAACAGCCGGCTGACGGCATAAACAAACAGCGCGAGCAGTCGTTTAAAAAGCTTTTAGGTAAGGGGGGAAAAAATGACAGAAACGAAAAAAAGGACAGAGGAACGCTCACCCTGAAAATGGAAAGTCTTCTGGTCCACGGTGATGGTAAAAGTGCTGTCGTCCTCGTCATCAATCCCGATAACTGCTCCCTGAGCAAGCGAAACGGAGATGGTCAGACAGCAGGCCACGTCATTCCCTCTCTCTCTCTCTCTCCCTCTCTCTCTCTCTGCTCTGCTCTCTCACACACACAAGAAGAAAGAGGGGGGAGGATGGGTGGAGCATGGGACAGGGAGGGGACATGGAGGAAGGGGTGGGAGGAGAGAGAGAGCGCGAGAGAGGGAGGGAAGGAGGAAAGGAAGGAAGAGGAAGGGAGGGGGAGAGGAAGAGACTGAGGAGGGAGGGGAGAGGCTACACAGAGCCTTGGGAGGGTGGGAGCAGCGCTACTGCACACATGTCGTCATGTCAACCCCACAGCAAAAATATTTATAATTTGAACATAAAAGCAGCCGTCTGGATAGGACAAAGCTAAATTCAATAATTAACAGCTTATTTGGGTCCTGAAAGACAGACCTGATACACAAAACTGTCTCAGTTGGCAAGAAGATTTCTGAACGTGCCTGCAAATTAGGCCAAACATTGTGACACTCTCAGTAGCATTGTCCCTTCACAGAATACGTTTGTACTCTAGTACTGTTTAAAGAGGGTCATTTACACAACAGCCTGAAGTACAAACACACCATGAAGACCTAGTTTCCAGAGCTGAAGAGGCTTAGACACCCGAACAGGAAACTCTCCCTAAAGGCTTTTCTAAAGAGGTATGGTAGGCTAACAGCAAGCATCAATGATGAGAGCTCCCACATAGCCTGAAAGACACCGCAGGCTTAAGCTAAAAACCTCCAACAAACACAGCCGATAGGAAACTGAGCTGAAGCCAAACTCTTCCGGCTGCCCACCTGAAGTGTCTGCCTACCTTCTGAAAGCAGCCAGTATGAATCCATTCCTTTGCATTCCAACAAAGCCCTTCACGTTTTAAAAAGAAACATCACAAAAACATGGACTCTTCATTTGCACCTTGTACAAAGGTAGCATTCTACAATAAGCTACTCCACCATCTGTGAATAAATACACGTTAATCTCGTGAGTAATCTCAGTGTAAATCTCATACGCTGTTTGAACAAACGCTTTAATTTTACTTACCTGTTGACTTATAAGCCATACACATGCCACCTAGTGGCAAAGATTTGTTACAATCAATTTGTTTTCATTCAGTCAGTATGAACATCAACATGAACTTTTTATCATATGGTTCAGCATGTCAGCACAAAGAGTTGGACTACTCCAACAGAAATCCTATTTTCTCTATCTTTCAGCCCTAAAACAACGTTAAACCACCATGTACAGATCTCAAAGTGTCACCCAGTGAAAAGTCACTTTAATTAACAACATTAAGCCACTTCACTGGCAATCTTTTCCACTGCAAAATCCTTCATCTAACAGACTACTGCGTACAAAGAAAGAAACAACCCAAGTGCGTGTGTTAGCCTCACTTATGAGGCAGGGCTGACCCTTACCCAAGTGTGTGTGTGTGTGTTAGCCTCACGTATGAGGCAGGGCTGACCCTTACCCAAGTGTGTGTGTGTGTGTGTGTGTTAGCCTCACGTATGAGGCAGGGCTGACCCTTACCCAAGTGTGTGTGTGTGTTAGCCTCACGTATGAGGCAGGGCTGACCCTTACCCGCAGTCTGACGCAGCCTCTCCTGGACCCACGCATCATCTTGTCCTTTGACTGCGTAAAGAGAAGCAAGGACAGAAAAGCATTAGCACCTGGCCTTCATCTGGCATGTCTTACCTGGGCAGAGGTCACACCTGATCAAGGTTGGTGGGCATCCTTACGGTCCTGAGGGCAGAGTGAGGCGTACACACCTACCGGGCCAAACCGCCATGTATCACAAGTGTGATACATTTCTGAGCACATCTGGGATCTACTAGGTATTCCACTAAACAGTGTTTTTTCAAGGAAAAAAAAAAGGCTGGCTGCATTTTTAGAGTCTGTCTTGCATTACATCATAGTAACATGATTCATCTTTTCTGCCGCTGTTGGAGCCAACTTACTTCAACAAGGAAACTCATTATCTTTTTGACCAGACTCAGGATTTCTCTGCACTGGCACAGCCAAACATACATCTACAATGTGCGTATTTATATCTATGTGCGTGTGTGTGTGGTAAATATTGCAATATGACGGCACTTTGCTTGCACAGCTGTCAAAGGACCTCTGTCAGCAATGACTCCCTCTCTACATCTCTCACTACAGTACACTGCAGTGTACATAATACATATATAAAATGTATATAAGAGAGAGAGAGAGAGAGAGAGAGAGAGAGAGAGAGAGACTGAAGGAGGAAACAGGGAGAATCTGAAAGGTTAAGACCAAGGTTGTCTGTGTCGTGTGACCCTCACTGCAGAAGTGATTTCAGAGGGATCAAAGGAATGAAACATCAATCATTGTCCCCTCAGCCCAGAGGAGCACAGTGCTGTTAACAGCAAACATACTCTGCCAATGACTCTAGAAGAACTCCCAGAAAACATATGGCCACACTGGAAGGGTGACGGAAGAATTACATATATATAAAATGGCCAGAAGCCATGAAAAGTAGAAGATTTTAATTTTTATCTGTTATGGCGAGGTGACAGATGAAACATTAAAGGAAACAACAGAATAATGAGTGTAGACACCAAGTGCCGGTCAGTATTAATGCATAATGCAATTAATATAGTGGCTTGTACTGCAATGCTGAACAGGCCAAGTTGAGCTTAATTTTGGATAAGGACGGTAAGAGATCTAAGGGACTCTAAAAAAGGGTCCATTACTCAAGCAGATACAGCAACGGCTTCAGTCCCAAAAACTGCTCTACCGGCTATTGTTTCTATAAGAACAGCTAGCAAAGTGTTACTCGCTACAAGTACCAGAAAACATTTGAGAGTTCAGTTGCGCAAAGCCCAGACACTGGTCAACAGAGGCGTGGCAAAGGTTAAATTGTACGAGGAGTCATCCTTTCTCGACAAGTGGGCAATCACATGTGGCACAGACCAGGAGAACTGTACAGGCCTACAGACTACAGCCAAGTGGTCCCACCGTTTGGAAATAATGTGGAAGGCACTCCACTGGGACGGTCTGACCTGCTTGTCACCTTAGGATGAGGGGTTACTGCAAAACAATCTAAATGCGTTCTGACTGTTCCTCTCATCTCTCCTTATGGGAACGGCCTCTTCCAGACTCTTCCAGGGTCTCTTCATATCCCTAATCACATGGCACATGACGTCACTTTATGGTGTGACAAGTAGGAAAGTGGAGTTAGTCATATGCTACGGCCTTCTCAGTGGTAAGGTTTCATTCCAGTTGAACACCTGTGGGAGACTTTTGGACTGATGCATTACTCAACAGTCTACAGCCATCATCAGAACTGAGGGAGTGCGGCCTGTTTCAGAGGTTGGCAGAATTTGTGCCAAGGTGCACTAAAACTGTTCTGAGAACTTTTGGTGGCCTGACACCTCCTTATTAGATGGGTTGATCTGCTGAGGACTTTCATGTTAATGTTAGCGAGGGTTACTCAACGGTTACAACAATAATGCTTTAAAACCTATTCAGGAATGGTGGAGAAACCTGACAAAGAGCGAAAATTGTTGACTCCATCTCTAAATTCCCCAGATCTAAATCTGATCAAGCATCTGTTGGGTGTACTAGAAAACAGATCGTAAAGGACCAGCTGCTAGCGTTTTGGTGCCAGATACCACAAGACACCTTCAGAGGTCATGGGCAGTTCATGCCTTAACAGTTCAGAGCTGTCTTTGGTGGCATGAGGGAGACCTACACATTATTAGCCATGTGGCTTTAACGTATGACTGTTTGGTGTGATCATTTATACCATTCAAAACTACTACTATTTTTCATGTTTTGCCCCTTTTGCTCAATGAACTGTATACAAACTAACATACAATTCTCATATTTGTGTGATGTTAACTGTAAATCTCACCATTATAAATGAACACTGTTTTTAAATATACTCACTTAGTTAAATTAAATGCGCCACCACTGCATGTATTATGTATTTCAGAGGTAGCATACCCAAGTTGTAGCTTTTATTTCACAGGGCTTGTGTACAACACAACCACACACGGTTTCCATTCATATCGGTGCCTGTGACATTTCACATGGGCACATCCCTAGTTCATTTCGACCTGTCCTGTTTTGTATGTGGTCATCTGATGGCCTCGCCTATGCTTTATTTAGACACAAGGAGTCACGGTAGAGACAGTGAGCACGTAAAGTAAGATGGAGACTCAGTGACATCACTGTTGTCATACAGTGCCCTGTGGCTCTGGTACAATGTTGGTTTGGAATTGCATGTCTTGTGCAAAAAACATGCATTTCTAGAGACCTTTACTCACAGCAAGAAGTGCTGCTTCCATAGACCTCTGCAGTTATTTGAATGGCTGGAAGAAACAGACATATTTGGAACAGGTTGTTCCTTACTCAGATTAGACATTTCCCAGAACAATTAAATGTTAATTGTGCTACATGGTCATACGACACTGTTGTCTGGACTAGGTGACATTAGAATTAATGATGCAATCATTCGTAGCATCAACTGTTAAACGATGTATAACCATCTGTTTGGGAATAAATGTTTTAAGTATTTTAAGCTTCCTTTTTTAAAGACGTGTAGTGTGTTGAAACAAACCAACCTCTGAATGGCAGTTAGCTGCTATAATTGTTTTGATGAAGTGCTGTTAACTCCAAGCCCTTTTCCTTCAGGGAGGTCTGTAGAAAACCTCATACATGTTCTCACCTGCCCAGCAGAGCTAACCTAGTGCTTCTGTTATGGAGTGATTCCATTTTACAGGATCATTTTCAAAACCTGTATAGGAATTTGCCCATGTATGCTAGGATAACTAGCTATGTGCGTAGACCTTTGATGCCAACTTTACATTTTCAATGAGTCAAATGTGTTTTTTTTAACGTAGCTACAGCACATGTGAAAACATGCATACATGAGATTATTTTACATCAGTTATTTAATGTGCGTTTCCCAGGAAACAGTAGTGACGTTTCTAGCATGATATCAGGCCAAAGAAACACATCGTCAGACCAGTTAGCTATCGAGCTAAAGCACTTCTTGCTCACTTTTGTGATTAGTTAGCCAATCTATATTAGCAGTAAACGCTGGCGAGATGGTGTTGATTTAGTTTAAAATGTGAGACGTTTGAAAGCTGTTATTTGTTACGTGTCCCGAAAAGACAAAAACATGTCACATGACATGGAGACCACCACCCTTAAATTCTGCAAACTAACAGTACCTAGCCATAACATATTTAACTCGTTGTAGCCTCGCTGAAATTCTAGGGCACAACGTCGGCTATTCTGACTGCTTATTCGCTAACGTCTTCCGTAGTAAGGCCAGGATTGGTTGGCGTCTCCGTCAATCAAATAGCCCGCCCCAAACAGCTGAGATTCCCAACTCCTGACGGCCTCCGAGTGCTCTTTCCGTAGTCGGTTTTTACCGATCACAGATAAAACTACTGGCGATTTCCTAACAAACATTTTACACTTGTTGGGAGAAAATACTTACAGTATAGTATGACAGCAATCCTGCGTTGTAGTCCAAAACAAACCATCGATATTGCCAGCCCTTCATGAGGTTAGTCCATTTGCTCAGCGGCCCTTCCATGATGGACGCCATCTTTGCGCTTAACCAACCAGGGGTTGAGGGGGAGGAGCGTGTGAGGACGGGAGACGATAGGTCTGGCGTCACGTTCAAGAAGCGTAACGTATCACCACACAATCTAGAGCTCTGGGTGAAATGAAATTAAGTGGGAAAAGATAAATAAATTGAGGTTAAAATTGCGCTCTATAGGATAGATGGGCAAAGCTAGAAATAGTAATCATCTGCTATGCTTTTAATTACACTATACCGTGTGTCTCTTTTTAGTACTCCATAGTCATAGTTATACGTTTTCACAGCTGAAACATACTAAACATATTTACTTAATCAGGTTTTAAACATTTCCAGGATAATACATTTTTCTAAATCCAAACTCAGAAGTTCACAAAAAAAAACTGGCAAGGTCACATTGTTTGTCTGACTCTGTTGCTGTAGGTCCAGGAAATTGCAAAATAACTACTAATGTACTTCTCTTAAATGTTCCTTTAAAATTACTGCTAATTTTCTTTTACATTTTGAGAAGCACTTTGTATACCATTTTATAATTCAATATAATTGTACTGTCATACTATACTTACATACTACATACTATTTCACTGTATAGTAAGACTGCTATCATACTGTAAGCAATTTTACTAAATAATACAATACTGTAAGTATAGTATTATGCTTCCAGTATGATAGCAGTCCTGCTTTGTTGTCCAAACCACATATAACCTACTGTCAACACTTCATAAGATTACTATTATATTATAACATATTTTACACACAGAAAATTCTGAAGGACTGACTTTCTCTTCAGAGTGTATTATAGCATGATGTCAGGCCAAGAAACCTAGATCATGATACCAGTTAGCTAGCTATCTAAAGGACTTCTTGATCATTTTTGAGGTTAGTTAGCTAATTTGTATTAGCCGGTAATGGAAGGTGAGGAAGGTGACACAAAGAATAGAACAAAACCAGTGAAAGCAAAGTCAAAACCAAGGTAAGAAAATGTTTAGATTTATGCACAATGTACACCAGGCAGTGCAATCATACAATGTCTGTTGTCTGACAATGAGACCTGCTGTGTTGTAATGAACACAGTGGAATTCCACAGCTTTCAAAATAATGTTTTCCATGTCATAATTAAAATAATGTTAATTAAACTACAGCTATGCCTTATCTGTCTATACTATATATGAAAAGAAGACTTGAACATTTTAAACTCCTCAAGAGTCAAAGGGTGAACCTGTCTTTTCATTCTCACTCCCCTAAATTCATGCATGCCTTATAAGTAAGGTGCAGTAAAACCTCTGAGAGGATGGTTTAGCACTTTGGACAGTATAGGTCACTGAACATTGGACACATACAAATGCCACCTATGACCTTTATATTTGAATATCTTCAAAATCAATCTGTTTCAGTGTGTCTTCAAAATATGTTTTGTGGCAAATATTTTAATTACCAAAACATAATAAAAAATACAGAACAATAGGCTTTACAATTCAGTCAGAAACCATGGAAACCAATTACACATTTTTATTTTTCTCACAAAAAAGTCAAGAATTTCAGAATATGTCTTAACATTATAATACACTTCCTAGGTGAACTAGAATAGAAAAGAATAGAATAAAGCCAGCCATGATAAAGAACCAGATTTACAAATTCTTTAGTTAAGTTTTGTTTTGTAGAAGATTCACAAAATAACAGTTCCCAGGACTCCAATTCCCTGAATCCCTGAGACTACTTCTCCCAGTACCATTCATTACTCACTCTGAGTTCCCAGTCTACAAAATACCCTCACCAGTTCCCTATTACTCCACATCCTTTAAGTCCTGTTGTTACTTTGTCCCTTGCAAAGCTGAAAGTTGCCATTCATTATGTGATAATAAGCACTTTGGATTAGCAGTAGGTCTTAAGTGTTTGTAATAGACAAACTACGTGTTGAAAAAGACAAACATGTATGTAAGCAGATGCTTATGATCTGTGGTGTTGTCCAGGATTATGCTGTTGGGCTGCTGTTCAATTACTATATGCTTCACAATGGACTAATCTACAAAGACCATGCAATATATATGCTAATGATGATGATATATTTAGCTCCCTCACCAAACAACTATGTTCCCACTGATTCACTACATCAGTGCCTTTAACATATTACTAATTGAATGTGCAAAAACGCCCTGCACTCAGTAAAGAGAAACTGAGATGATTTAATTTGGAAATGAGATGCAAACTCGCTGCCTATCTTGATTCCGTAGCACTCCACTCAGAATAACTCAGCTTTAGAAGTCATGTGAAAGTCAAAGTGATGTGTTTCCCTTTTTAAGCAGTCTTTCTTTTAACTAATTTCAATATCTCTTAATTTAATACATTTTCTATTTAAATAAATAACTCTGTGTAATAAACTTGCATTATTTGAACTCATCTATGTAAGTTCAAATAATGAACTTATTATATAATAATGGGAGTAATACACTAGCAGATAAGCAACAAAGCAGAATAGATTATTATTTTACCAGAAGAACCAGGGTGATAGGACCCGTGTGTGTTAAAATATCCCTGGTGTAAGTGGTAAAATGTGTGGGTGGTCAGTACTTGGGTGAAGGGAAGTGGTGATGTGTGTGATGTGGTGGAGGGGTATTGTGATCGAGTCGTGATTGGTGCATGTGGGGGTGTGAGCCCACACTGCCTTGTGTTTGACTGGGTACCAGTCAGGACGTGACACTGGAGAGGTGTGAAAACGGAAAAGAAAGTGCTAATTTTCTTTCCTGCCTGTATATTTAGCCACTGTGTGGGGTACTGGAGGGTGGAGGTGTTTGACCGGTAATTATGGAAAGCCTGTAAACATTGGTGAAATATGATATATGGGTGAAATCCCACTGCACCCTCATGTTTTACTTCCAGCAGGATCATTCCTGTAGCATGTGACTTGGAGTTCTGTGATTGGTCAGATTGGTGTACAGCTAAATCTCAGCATTAGAGATATGTCTTGAGGACAATAACCCAAACATGAATGGTGGATTGGATCTGAATACTTAAGTCTTATGGTCTTTACACCCATGATGTGGTTAAAATGATTCAGACTGGTGAGAGATTGGCACAGCTACCTCCTAGTAGACACTCACACAGCTCTGTCTGTAACTAATCTGTCCCCCTCAGTTTCTTTGTAAAACTTCAAGGTCTATCTGGATGTTTTTCCCAATCGCCATCTGTTTCGCTGGAGAGGCAGTTGTGGAAGAGGCAGTTGTAACATTATCATGTTTTGATGGTAAAGCAATGCTGGTAACATTTTAGGAAGGGACATTCTGACCCTGTTGGACACATGATGTCAGCCAGATTTGTCCACATTCCCCCTCTGGCCCTCTATCCCTTAATTCCACCTGTCCATTCTCACTCCTGTTAGCCATGGCTTTGCTTCCTCTGTAGCTCCATCCATAACCTCGCAATATCGAGGTTCGAATATCGAAAACTTTGCACATGCTCCTGTGCATAAGTACCGTTCTCACTGAATTAGGTCGTGACCATAACATTTTCATCTGCCAAGATATGCCCAACAGATTACAGTCTATTCCTGTCCCACATACCAAGTAGGAGACAGTCCTCCTTTTCCCACAAGTGGTGGTGGTGAAGATGGGTTCTCAGTTGCTTCCAGGAGGACCATAAAGGGCTGGGGAACGTCTAGATCAAATGTACAGACGACAGTTGGAACAGGAGTGAGCATCCACCATTTCTGCAACCACCATTCTACAAACGTCTACAGTACATCATTCTATACAGGACACAAACTGCTGAACTCAGTGCCTCAGCTGAACTGTGGAGCTGGACTCTGGGCAGTTAGTATCTACATGCAGTATTTATGATTGTGGCCCTTTATAGAAACTTGGAAAAATGGAGAAAAAAAAAAAGGAAAAATGTTTCACTTTACTGATTGCTTCCATAGCACCCAGACGCCATTACATATTTACTTTATTTATGTAATATTTATTTGAAGCACATTTATTTGAACAACAACAACAACACTGCTCTAGACACGTCTTGTCTGTTAACCACAGTAACTGCTACTTTTCTCATTCATGCAAACATTCCTAGCATTCAGGATATTCACTCTAAAGGAGGCCACTTGATCAGCTGAGCTACAGCTGTGAGACCAGTTGGGCATGTGCAAGTTTTTTTTTTTTGCTTACATAGGGACTCAAATTAGGCCCCAATGGTTCGAAGGTGTTCAACAAACCGATCAGCAAGTCTTCTCTTGGTTTCTCCGAACCAAGGTTTCTTGGTTGATCGGTTGTTAAACACCTTCGGACCATCAGGATTAAGGATATGTCATTTCCAGTGACAAGGCATATTAATACTAGTGGACATTGTTTTAACACATTGTTGTGATGATATTTATTTATTTATTGTGGCAACCCCAGTACCACACTTAGTGATGCAAGGCACTGAATGGACACCATGGATACAAATCAAGATTCAGTCCCAGATCACTGTTTATCAATACATGTTTTATCAGACACCTAATACATATGTGCTGATGCCTTCTTCTTCTTATTATTATTCTCTACATATTACACCACTTGAATTGAAAATCTTACTAATCAGCCTGACTGCATATCCAGCTGCAGCACACACTCTCCTGTTTTGATGAGTTTGTAGGTAATGTCTAATACATTTACAGGTTTATCTGCACGGGATAACCTCTGAGGCTTCCCTGTGATGCACCCTAGATATTAGCCCCACAGGTCCTCTGAATCATTTTACTGGTGGACTTGAGACTTTGAAGTAGAGGTGTCCAAGATTCTAATTTTTTGGATATATTTGTTGGGACATATCTTAGCGATGGGTAAAACACTCCCCTTATCAAATTCAGGTTTGTATTTAAAGTTCCCTCCTGGCTTCCAACATGAACTTCTAATATGAGCATTAAATTACATACATAAGATAGATGTTTGGTAAATCCATTCATTGTTCTGCTGGTCACACCTGCTTCAGCACGCGTAGAAGATGAAGAGATTTTTCCACACTGCAATTAACCCATCCAGAATGAAAATCTGCAAACCAAGCAAATAACATGTTCGGTATGCAGATATTGTATTTAATTCGTCAAATGATTGAACCTGGTAACTGTGGAAATCGAGGAATTTGTTTCCCTCCAGACAGATTTGAATGTAACACCGCGCAAAATTAAAGTAAACATAGAAGACTTGTCATGTACAGTTGCGTGCTAGGGTAAGAACATACAGCTTTTTGCACACTGCATAAACGAAGTACAGAATGTTTAGCTTACTTAGTAACAAACATGTCGATAACACTAAATGACCTTTGACAAAGTGTCTGGCTACATAGCTAGCTAGCATAAACTTACAAAGTAGCTGCAGTGGCCATGGAGCCGTTAGGTAACCTCATAGCTAACTAGCTAGTAAAGTTAGTATGAAAAAGTTATTCGCCGGTTATTGGAGGAACACAACGTTAAGAGTATATAAATAATCTGTAGCTCATCCATTGACAATAGACTTGTGACAGCTCATAACATTTTGTCTGTCAATAAAATTTGTTGTGCTCTAAAGTAACAGTTGGTCTTTTGATTTTAACAGCATATTCCGACTAAATGGAGGGAGACGTCTTGCATGTAAATCATGCTTACAACCATTTGTGTGGATCAGAGAAAGCAAATGCACACCCGCCACCTTTACTTGTGTTTTAGAGCGGTGCATGCACGTAACCCCAGACAGGCGGCTGCAGCCTGTGACACGCGCTGTGCGGACCTGCACGCGCCAGCCAGCGTGGAGCCGCTTCACGAGCTCATGCACGCGCAGAAGAAGGCTGCCAAGTGCCTTTCCAGTGATAGATGGTGCATTTCAGCCAATACACAGCCATGTATTTGAAGCAAATTTACGCAACAGTCAGGTGTGTCAACAAAGGTAAATTACAAGCATTAAATTGTAACAGTTCCCCATAATACAGCTCATTCTGAGTACATGGTCTAGAACATTATTCTTTAGATTGTAGGTTTTTTTTTTCCTTTAGTCATATTGAAAACCTGCTTCATGCTAGATTTTTTTGTATACACAGGTACATGGAACTCAGAAATGAAGTGTTGAAGGGGGGAGGTGAGAAGGGTATTGCCCGACACACACTTAAAAACAAGAAGATTTTAGTCAGAGACAGACTACATAAGCTGTTGGATGATGATGATTACCTAGAACTTTCGCCCTTCGCTGGGCTGGGTTTATCCTATGGAGACATTCCATCAGCTGGCTGTATCACAGGTACTTAACCCATAGAAAATTGACTTGTAAACACATAATAATATTTTACACTTTGCAGTTTATGTAAAAGTAAAATTTTAAAATCTATTTCCATGGATGTTTTTCTCAGTGTACAAGTAATTACAAATTGGTGTTTTCTGTTTGTTTTACATACAGGCATTGGTAAAATAAATGGGCTTTGGTGTGTATTCATTGCTAATGATGCCACAGTTAAAGGAGGCACATCATACCCTATCACTGTAAAGAAACAACTCCGGGCACAGGAAGTGGCCATCCAGAATCGCCTGCCCTGTGTCTATTTGGTTGACAGTGGTGGAGCCTTCTTACCTCTTCAGGTATGTTTCACATTAAAGTCTTAAACTATGATGACAATAGCTCATTACAGTAAAGTGTACCAAAATCTGTTTTTTTTTACCTTGCAGTCAGACATTTTTCCCGATAAGAACCACGGTGGACGTATTTTTTACAATGAAGCCATCATGTCTGCATTGAAGATTCCACAGGTATCATGAATAAGAAAATAAACTTTTGTGTCATATACTTGCATGCAAATGTGTTTTTTTCGTTGTGTTTCACATTTTGGTATATGCACCATATTTTTGTGTGCAAAAACATGTGAAGGAGTGCCAACCAAATCCTTAGTGCTCTGTCATTTTGTGCTTGACCTGTAGGTGGCAGTAGTTTGTGGGTCATGCACAGCGGGTGGAGCTTATGTCCCCCTCATGGCAGAGGAAGCAGTAATGGTGCACCGGATAGGAACCATATTTTTAGGTGGTCCACCTCTAGTTAAAGCTGCCACAGGCGAAGATGTGTCACCTGAGGATCTCGGAGGGGCCAGACTGCACACAGAGTGAGTTACACAGAGTGACTGGAAAATACACCCATACCCAGAAATTCGGTTGGCTGTGATGATTGGCAGTGATTTGGAATAACCTCGCTCTTGTGCCAGGGTGAGTGGATATGTGGACCATTTCGCAGCGGTGGAGAGTGAGGCGTACGAGTGCGCCAGGAACATTATCTCCACTCTCAACTTCAAGCTCCCGGGGGAGAGGCACACAGAGGCTGAGGAGCCGGTGCACATTGTGGAGGAGCTGATGGGCCTTGCCCCACGCAGCTACCGTTACAGCATGGACGTGCGACTGGTGAGGTGCACGTGCACCCAGGCGTCCGAGTGCGTTCACATTCACACCAGGGAAAAGAGGTTGGTCTGAAGAGCTTTCCTGCTTCTCTTCTCCTGCTTTTAGATCGTGAGTCGTCTGACTGATGGCAGTCGTTTCCAGGAGTTCAAGGCTCGATATGGTACCACTCTCCTCACTGGGTTTGCCAGAATCGAAGGGTAAGATACCAGCTGCCCACTAGGAATAATATGCAAGTAGTATGCTAAATGGAACTGATCCCACCAGGTCTGAGCAGTTTGATTGTTAGCAGAACATACTGGTTTACTGAAATTTACTGAAGTTGAGACTTACAAAGATGTTCTGAAAGACATATGCTTATTTATATTCCTGTGTTTTACCAGACATCAGGTTGGCATTATCGCAAACAATGGAGAGCTAACATATGAAGCCTCTTTGAAAGGTGCCCATTTTGTTCAGCTGTGTGACCAGAGAGACATCCCTCTCATCTTCCTTCAGAACACGGCCCCGGGCCCTGTCCACACACTCTCACAAGACAAGGTATAGCAGCACCACCAGGGGATGGAGTTCATATTCTTAAACAAGCTCGTAAAAAAAGAAGCATATTTAAAATGTTTCTGCATATGCATTATCTCAGTTAAGGTGTTCAGTCAAAAAAAGACTTTATGGGCCATTTAAATCTTGTAAAAATGATCCTGCTACAATTGTAACACTACACAGTGTGACTCTGGGTACTAATCTTCAACTATTTAGTTTAGCAATCTAGTTACATTTATTTATAGCTTTTAGTGTGAACTTTCTGACATCAGTATTGTATATCTTCATGAAGCAGATCTAAGACCTCTCAGTTATTGTTTTTGTTTTCCTTGAATGTAACCTGCACCTGGTATTATGGCTTTAATGTTAGGCATTATTAGGCATATTAGGCATTATTCCAGTGGTGTAAAGGTAACTAAAGTCCTAAAATGTGGTTCTGGTGGTGGTGAATGTGTTTTTAGTTAATGTCTATAAGATGTTTTGTATACAAAATGCACAATAATCTTTTCCTTTGTTCCTGTTAGTATAGTGTGGGATGACCAGTAAACACATATATGTAGTTTGTTTGTTCATTCATTCATTTATTAATTCAATAGTTTGTTTTTATATCTGCCTCTCTCAGGCAGAAACCCACAGTAATAAACTCAAAGCTCAAGGAGCCATGATGTCTTCTGTGGCGTGTGCTTCTACTCCTAAGATCACTGTGGTCATTGGTGGCTGTCACGGTGTTGACAGCTACGCCATGGTCAGTACCACAAAATACTGCACTTCATTTAGTATGTATCGAATCAATCAAAACATTTCAAAGAACCATTGTCTTAATACAATTAAATGTTTGTCTGAACATCTTTCATTTTAGTGTGGGAGATCTTTTGACCCGAACTTCCTGTTTCTGTGGCCCAATGCTAAAGTTTCGATTTTGGCCCCAGACTTTGCCGGCACCCTGGAGCAGGACGAGGACAAGGCCTTGCACATTAACAAGCAGTAAGAGTTTGTGAAGGCTAACTGAAAGGAGACACAATGGCTATCTGCAGGACCTTATAAGTGCCACTCCTATGCTAACAATTCAATCATTATCATTTTTTATTGTTCATATAAAGTTATTTATTTTATTGCTTTCCTTCTTGCAGGCTAAAGGAAGAGAGTTCAGCTTTCTACTCGTCAGGCAGGCTCTGGGATGATGGAGTGATTCTTCCTCAAGACACCAGGAAGGTAGAATACACCCTATAAAAATAACCATGCAATAGTCTCAGATGCCAAGTCAACCCGTGATTGATTATATAACAGCTGTGTGACGTTGCAAGATTCGATCCCAGCTTGTCTCGTATTTGAATAACATCAGATGGGCGAAACCCAATCGAGACTCTCTTTATCTAGTTTCTTGATTCTCATTATCTTGTAATGCTGATTTGTGTGTTTGCTTTGATAGGTATTGAGCAAATGCTTAAGAATAATCAAGCAACAGGAATACCAGATGTCTAGAGAGAAGCAGAAAACAACCCTCTTTCGAATGTGACACAATCTCTGCAAGAGCCACTGTCACTAGAAAGGCTTTTTGTATGACTGCTTACAGCCCTAAGGGTTTTTGTGGTTTATACAGTACAGTTTGCCAGTAAATGATCAACTCAAAAGTAATGTATTGTATTGGAAGAAAATTCAGTGTGGCTATAAATGAATATAAATCAATGTAAGCAGCGTTTATATGCCCTCACCATAAAACCTGACATTTTTATATAATGGTAAACTCAGATGAAACCTTCATAATCTTTACGTTTAATTTAATTTAGTTTAGAATTTTGCTGAAACTGTGGTTAGCACAAACTACAAACTACTAGCAATTTGAAAAACACTATGTACCTTGGACCTAGGCCTTGAACATGCCATGTAGGGTAACTGGAATGATGACGTCAACTGAAGCACGTGCTATCTCAGTTAGATCTGTAGCACTGAGTATCAGCAGGTAGGCTGGATGTGGGGAAGCTCCTGGATTTATTACAATGCTCAGAAGAACTCCTGAGAACACAGCCATATACGTAACTCATATACGTGACTGCCTAATCTGTTGATGGTTAAGTGATAATTAAAAGAATCCACTGCTCAGGTGTTTAGGTTCATGTTCTTTACCGTCATCTTCATCTGGAGCATCTGGGGTTGGCACAAACAGAGGCTCAGATGGATATGAATCTGGTTCCTGCCAAACCCAGGTCTCCTTGCTCTTCACATTCAGCTTACAAATCTGCATTTTGTAACACAGAAAAGGATCGTCACTGTATGCACACTGCAGGAGCTATTGTAGCCATTTGCAAAACATTTTTAGTCTTACACCATACCTACCCGATCAGGGATAAAGTGGTTCAGTCCAAGTCCATAGACAAAGGTGTAATCTTTCCCGCAGTGCTTTTTGTAGTTGATCTGAGGAAACTCAAAAGCTGGTGTGTGTAAGTTGTGTGTGTAAGTGTGTATGTGTAAAATGGGAAGGCAAACATAATTTTAACAGTGAAATAAAATGTTTACATCAATGTCTTTTAGATTAGAAGGATAAATGAATTGATTAAACTGTTGTTGGTGGCTGAGCTGTTGTCCAGGTTTGAGCTGGTTGAACATTTACCTTGCCTGGGTGCAGAGAAGAGAACCTCAGGTTCTAGCCAAACCGTGCCCTCCCTGTCCATGACTGCAGTAGCAGTGGTGTATGGCAGCGAGATCAAGTTCTTTCCCGGCTCTTCCTGTCAGTCAGTGAGCAAGCAAACACAGATGGCAAAGCATAATTCAGCATAGCCTGCGTCTGGTGTGACTCCTTCTACATTTGGCCTATATGTTTAAAATACAGCACTGTGTGTATTTTAAAATGGAAATGGTTTGGGTTGTTTTGGCAAGAGGCAGTCATGTGGTGCAATGAGAAATGAGAACTCTAAAATGATCTCCTTACCCGGTAGATGTCTAAAGGAAGCACATATCTTCGCACTTCTGGCTGTGGGGCAGTAAGGGCAGCGTTCTTCACCTCCTCCCAGTTCTGCTTCAAGTTGGCCAAGTACAAGTATTTATACACGAACTCGTGCCTGTAAATAAAAGGCCAGAGTGCATCAGCGTTATTGGTGTAGTTGGTATACATCAGTGGCACTGCTAAGGTGTGAGCAGTCTGCTACTCAAAAATGTCCCTCCACTCCTGTGTTTACAAACTGACTGTTCATGTAGAGATGGAGGGCAGATTACACAGGCAACATAACTAGAAAGTATTTCTAATAAATACATGTTTCTCTTAAAGTGGGTGTGTTTTTTCTTATTTTCTTAATCTACTCAGTTAATCTTATCCGCTATCCATGGATAAAGACCAAGAGCAGATCACCCTTTCCAGGTGCACAGGTCCACCACTACGAAACCTTGGTCTTCGTAACAGTTTATGTGATGAAAGAGATTGAAGGCAGACGCTCTGAATTTGTGCCCAATGTATTCTCCAGAATGTTTTTCAGCCAGATGAAACCATGTCTGGACAAAGATTGTAAATATGTGTTACGTAACATAACATACAAAGATAAAATGTCAAGTCAAATGCCTGAAAGACAACTTACTCCCATCTTGTCATTCGACTCAAAGCAGTCCATGTAATTTTTCCCCATGATACTCCAGCAACTCAGGAATTTCAAGAGGTTAATCTTTATTGGGGTCTCAACGAACACAAAGTACTCCTCTGTCATACCAAAGCTGAAACCGGGAAGAAAAGATTATCATTACTATTTTAGTTTTTAAACAATGGTGTAATATGCCAATAATATCATTTGCCTATGAAAAAGAAAATAATTTTTATTAGACTTGCTGCAGAAGTAATTAACACTCATTACAGCACAAGTATATATCTGACCTGTGAACATAAGATGGCTTGAATCTCTCATTGCTGGGGAACTGCACAACAACTTTGGATTTCTCAATTGGATCAGATTTGTCTAACAAAACAAACAGAACCCTATAACAGCGGCACACTGTAATAATGCTTAATAACAGTCAATAAACTGTCAAACTAACCTTTCTGTGATGGAGGGATTTTGACAATGTTGTAAGCCAATGAGAAATTCTTCCCAAAACAATTTCCAATGTTGTACACTGTGCCATCTTGTTCAATGTGTGGGTGTGCAGTTACACCATTGATTGAGACATAATTGCACAAGTCTACCTTTAATAGAATATTTACATTCATATTAGACTTGATAAGCCTTTTTTAAATAGTACTTTTAAAATATAAAATAACTCACATAATTAAAGCATTTACATTTATTGCTTTGGTAGATGCTCTTTTTCAGAGTGCCTTACTTATTGGTATGAGAGGAGTTGGGTTTCCTGGGAATTGAACCCATGACCTTGGTCCTGACCTCCACTTTCTCTACACGTTCTTTCAAACTGTGACAAAGGGCACTAACCTTTTTTATTGTTTCCAGTGTGTCTGGATTGACTTTGGTAATAAAGTTGGTCTCTGTGCAAGCATAGAAGTCTTCACCAATTGGGTACACATTCACTAAGCAGTTGTCTGTTACTTCAATGCCTTGGAAATAAGTGAAAAACCTATCGAACCCAAACACAATATAATGTATTTTAGAATTTGATGCAGTTTCTTAATATGAAAGTGCTTTGTAAAACAAACCTGGAGAAGATGTTTTTGCATGGATCCGGATAGGCTGCAGTGCCAAATTCAGTGATCACAATCCTTTTCTCTGTCATCGCCCGCACATAAGCATCTGTTCTGATAAACCTGAAGTTAAATATAATGGTCTCATGTCAATGTAAGAGATATGACCCATTTAGTGACTGATTTGTAGCTCTGGAGAGTGTACCAAGTGATATAGAGAGGACACATGAAATGTAAAAAGAAAATATAGGTCTTTGGACAACTGGGAACAGACCTTATACAAGTCAAGGCCTCAAAAAGGTTTACTGGAATTTTGAGTATAAAGACTGTAAGTGATCTTGTGTGACAAAGAAATGCATTTCACTGTAGTAGATATTATGATAGAATGCATGATTATTTAAGTAAAATAGCATTTTGAAAGTCTTCGGACTTCAAGTTTAAGATCAGTAGTTATATAGTTGCCGGAGACAAAAAAAATGGAGACTGTACTTGCGATGGTAAGTGACATGTCCAGCCTTCAGGTCGAACTTGTGCATGAGTGCCTGACCATCAAAGAGGTGCTGGAAAGGTTCATCTCCAATCTCGAAGAGCCCAGGGCCGACACGAAGAAGACTGCCCTTTAACCATGCTGGAATTTCCCCTGGGGAAATGACCAAGCAAATTCTCACACTCTTGAACCTTGATAAAGCTGAAAATAAATTCCCAACAAGTAGGATACAGAAAGGGACGAACCAGTGAGGTGGGCAGGTACGGGCTCGGCTAACTCCTGGCATGTCTCAAAGATCTTTTTATATCCACCAGCGGGGTGCTCGATACTGCAAGTGAAATAAATTACCAAAAATGTCACATCCTAGAGATTTCAGACTCCATTAAGGTCCGTTAACAAAAGCCGTTATCCATGCAAGAACCATGAAACAGAATATTTTCATCAGACAAATCAGATGAAAGTTTGACAGCATGGTTTTACAAAAAAAAATTGTTAGGTCATATGTAGGTTATAGTATGAACTTACAATGGAACATTACAATTAATATGATTACCAATAAAAACATCACCATGAGTAAAACTATTGTCACCTGTACAATTCAAAACAGAAATGCGACACAAAAGTTTTTGCGCACTCACCGGCTAACCATCTTGCTCTGGGCATGAGACGTCTCTAAACAGCCTCTGTATCCAAGAAATGCAGAAATTCATGTCTTTGTTGACAAAGAATGCCAGAGCTTTCCCAGGCAACCAAGAAGAAGGGAACAAAATGTCCTTTGTGCCCAGATTTTGGGTAGTTCCATGTGTGGTCCTTTCTAGGGAAGGTGTACGGTTCTAATTTCAAACAACATGACAAATGCAAATGAGTGATGCAAATGGAATTAAGTCATAAGGATACTGATTAAACAAGTAAGGATGTGGGGTTTTAAGCCTCGGCCAGGAATTCTTAGAATAGGTATCACCAGTATTTCATATTCTAAAGCAACAAAACTTGTCAGAATGTCCACTGTATAAGCTTGGTTCATAGTAGGACAGAATATTACAGTGCAGGCAGTGTGCAAAATAAAACATGTCTTATGCATATCAGGAAAAGAATTGCAATGTCTTCTTTTTTCACTCAGAGTGCTGCCTGTGGTATGCTGGTGTGTTTGATAATTGCATGGATTTCATTGTAAAATAACTTGGGACTAAAAAACCTTTGTGTCTTCCTGTAGTTAATATAGCCAATACTGAGTATAAATTTATGTAAGCTGTAGTCCACATTACAAGCACAAATTTAACATCAAAAGGGAAAATTCTGACTAATTTATTGGACTTGTGAATGCTATTCATAAGACAAATATAAATGTGAAACCACATGAGCAAGAAATCTGAGCTTTAGGTTACCTGGGACTTAGAAACATCTTTGGTTAATTTAGGTTAATCATGTTTAATGCTACTATAGACCAGTGTTCATCAGTGTTCAACACTGTGATAAATCAACAATATGATTCCCCTGATGTACTGAATAGGGCAACACCTCTTCTCTTCTGTCAATCATCATTAATAACTAATTTTAAAAGATAACTACCTGCCATAGCCTCTCATTTATATTTTCCACCGACCCTTGTGGGCATAGGGGATTTTGATTTAACTTAAATTCAGATTCAGCATTTCTAACTTTTCAGCAATGCCATTGATGTTATTTTATGGAATTCTCCAGACTCCCCTAGAAACTGTTCAAAATAAAATTAATATAATTTAAATTAAAAGTAATTTAATTACACAACTGTTAATTTTTCAGTGTGTATATTTAACAACTATAGGTCAGGTGTTACAAATGAAAATATACCAAATACCTACTAGAGCTGGCCCACTGGTATAATGCAGAGCAAATATCACTAATCCTTCAAATCCCAGAATGCTCAGCGATTGTTTCGGTGGGTCAATCAGGACAGGACCCATACACCCTCCTCTGTTGAGAGTAGTCATAGCAACCTCATGCTACTACGGACACTGCGAAAGGCAGAAAATAGAAGCTTTTTGGACAGGAGGGGAGGCAGAATATCTGTTTACATATGTAAAAGACCATATGAATGAGCTGTGTGGACCACATGTTTGGGTCCATATGAAAAGATACATTGTTATATCTGGAAAGATTTTTTTTCTATAAATATCAATGTGGGTTTGTGATTTTGTCCATGTTTTAAATGTTGGCCTGCTGTGTATGAGTTTAACACCCCTGTCATTTCACATTTTAAAATGTAGCTACTATTATCATTTCCTTCTGTGTACTGAGTGTGAGAATCTGAACTCGAGAACCAGTCCTAGTATGCAAATCAAGCTCAAAGCAGCATGGGATTCAACAGCAGACCTACGCTACATAACGATCTTGTTAACAGAGAAAATCTACTTAGTTCAGTGACGAGCCAATTCAATGGATAAACTAGTACAAATTCATAGGGAGCCAATACTTTTATTTCTTGCATAGCACAAATTAAGTAGAAATTCCACATCAAAGCAGAATGTATTTTGGTGTAGAATTAACATGGTTAATATGTATTTAACAATATGTATTCAATTTCAGTTTGCTCTGCTGAGGTTACCAACTAAAATCATACAGAGTAGGATACTGCCAACACAATTTAAAATGTATATTAATCCAACACGGACTTCAATGGCAACTAGAGCCTATGTTTTTGGGAAGCCTGACCCAAGAGAACAGTAGCAGAAAAAGTCATATTTCAATTACATGCACACAATCTCAAAACAGTGCACTGAAGCAAACAAACATGTGTATTAAAATAATAAAAACAAACAAACAAAATAAAAAAACAGATTGTCAAGATCTATCAACCATTGAGAGACAACACAGTGCAAAACCACTTCCATCCCATAGAGGGCTAAAAAGTCCAGGGTCTGGACTATCCAGTCCTGTGCCTTTACTTCTACTGGACAGGCTGAATTTACAAGCATGCTAAACCTCCAAAGCACATCACAATAAACATGATCACATAACAGAATTAGTGTGGCAATGCAGCTTGACTGATGATCTCACTAAAGACACCACACAGGAATGCCCTGCCATGAACAATTAAACAATTAGAAGTTCAAATTGGGGGGGGGGGGGGCAACTTCACTTAAAGTACCAAATAGGCCAGAAAATAATAAATAAAGCAAGGCTGAATCAAAATTACCACACAGTTCTAAAAATCAACAAGACGTAAGACGTACCTTCATTTTCCTTACAAACAACCGTGCTTCAAATAAACAGGTTAAGGTAATCTTCTTCTAGAGTAAACAATGTGAGTTTCACTTGCCTGCTGTTCCAAGTAGATTTCTAGTTTGGACAGAGGACTCAGTCTCCTAACTCCTCCATCTTGGTAGTTAGGATAGAGTCCATCCTAACTATCAAGAATTAAAGTTCAAAATGACCTTCAATACAGTTTTGGAAAAAAGATTAACCCCAGGCTGGTTTAGGAGTCTCCCAACAATGAATGTTTTTGAAATAAATATTAATTAAATGAAGAGAAAAAACAGAATACATGAAAAATGGAGACAGGTATTAAAACACTAAAATTCTTCTCCCTAACTGAAGTAGCTGGTATGACATTAAAAACATTTCAATCCCAGGTTATACATTAAATCAACAATTCTCCCAGTCTTGGAAATCCAAGCTCACCAGAATACATATAGCTACTCCACATAGGAGGGTATGTTATCTGGATGTGTTTATTTAAATCAGAGGTAGTGACACACAAAGGCGTGTTCACTCAGTGGTCCTAGGGCAGAGTGAGAACCACTGAAATCAATGACAAATCCCTGAACTGCATAAACAAAAATTCCTCATTTATTTTCGAAGCAACTTGTCTATTCACGAAACATATAGGTTATTCCGTATCCACGCACGGACGTATTCAGTTTCGAATGCTGAATGTTCTTGTCTTCCTCACGCCGATCAGCAGTGGTGGTTTGATCTTTGGTTTATCTGTAAAAAGCTGTGCCTCGCTCTCCGTGGTGGGGAAACGGCGGGAGTAGATCTCAGGATACTCCTTCTGGAACTGAGGAGACGGGACCAGGAACGCCCGACAGCATGGAAACCATTAGGAGACACCTTCACATGGTGTGCATTCCAATCAGACAAGCCCCGCCCCCAACACGCATTTTGTAGGTACGTTACCATTTTGAGCTTCTTCTTCTTCTCCTTGGCCGACATGGCTTTGTCCTTGATGAGGCCCTCCAGCAGCTCGGCGACGGCCATCTGAGACAAGGACAACTTCTGCTCCTCAAACTCCTCCATGCTGATCTGTTTGCAGAATGTGTAAGTTGGCACCGTGATGCCAGAACCCACACCACGCTGTCTCATCTACGAGGGACAGACAGGATCTGTAAACCATACGTGTAAACTACGCATGATGGCAAAGCATCCATCAGAGGGCATTGTGGTTCATTAAGCATGCTATGTCAATCCAGAAGCCAAATGAAAATTTCTTTCTCAAAACAGGAAGCCTTACTGACTCCTTTTCATTGCTGCAGACACACAAACCCTTTAGACTAGAGCAACCAGAGTCAACAAATCAGTGGAAACCTTCAGCCCCTGCTGTGTGTGACATCAAAGAAGGCTGTGCTGCGTCACCTGTGATCTGAGGTAGGCCAGATGGTCCTCAACAGCATTGCGCAGATACAGCGGCACCTGCAGGACCTCCTGATGATGGTCCATGAGGAAGGACAGCAACCTGGTGGCCAGAAGCTCATCCAGATCCACTTCCTCCTCACAGCTCAGTACGCAGCGAGAAAATGTTTGCACCAGCTACACACACACACACACACACACACACACACAACCATTACTTATAGCTTTTTAAATCTCTCAAGCCATTAAATTGTGTGTGTGAACTGTAATAAGTGAAGAACACGGAGGTGACGGCGTTGCGGTGGGTGTGGTGGGTGCGTCTGGCCCTCACCAGCGTGCGGGTGGTAGGTGCGGTGGGTGTGGTGTGTGTGGTAGGTGTGGTGTGTGTGGTAGGTGCGTCTGGCCTCACCAGCGTGCGGGTGGTAGGTGCGGTGGGCGCGGTGTGTGTGGTAGGTGCGGTGGGTGTGGTGTGTGTGGTAGGTGCGGTGGGTGCATCTGGCCCTCACCAGCGTGCGGGTGGTAGGTGCGGTGGGTGTGGTAGGTGTGGTGTGTGTGGTAGGTGCGGTGGGTGCGTCTGGCCCTCACCAGCGTGCGGGTGCCGATGATGTCGTGCAGCCGGGGCAGGTCCACGTTCTGGCTCATGCGTGAGATCATGCGCAGGAGCAGCTGCAGCTTGCGGCGGGAGGCAGGCGGGAGGAGCAGGGTGCAGATCTGCAGCGCCTCCACCGCCTGGCGCTCCAGTGCCGGCTGCAGCAAGGCTGACCAATCAGCAGAGAGAACAGAATGAGGGGCGAGGCTTTAAACAGGGGGGAGGACCCAGCACCGCCCAGATTACACACGCAACAAGAGAATGGCATCTAGTTCAACAAGAGTCCAGCAGTCATGACTGGGATGATCAGCGTGACCAATCATACAAAATACAGTTTAACTAACTTTTGGCTGGTTGTATTAAAAAAACATAATAATTATAATAATCATTTTTTAAATGGTAGGTCATATGGAAATCAACTTGGCAATGTGTTGATGATGAAGAATATCATACATTTGGGGGTTAAATGAAAATCTATCCAATCTATTTATAAGCAGCAGCAAAACCGATAACTTATTCAGAAGAAATACATAATGCATCCATGTGTCATTTAATCATAATTCACCTAGAATTTTTCCCCCATTACTCATTTACTGGTGTGATTGTAAATGAAGGTTTAATTTGCTCAAGCACCTGTACACTCACTCACTCACACACTACATAAATAATGTAATAAATTATGTAATAAATTATGATGGCAAACGGAGGTCTAATTTGAGGTCACACATTTGATGTTCGTACTTACATCAAACGTAAATGTAAAAATCTACTCATAATGACGACCATTATTAATACTAAAACAAACTGGATTGTTAATACCATGCAGAAGAAGAGAAATGATTGTTAATATGAAGGTTACAAGAATTGTCACATGCATGTTAGAAACGACTGTTAGACGTACAACATGCACAGAGCCACAAACATGCACACTAGCGGATCGCGTCCTGGTGGCGCTGAGGTCAGACACATGCAGGCCTTACTTTGCTCAGGACTGGGGCGCCGTGCAACAGAAGACACTGAAGGGAGGGAGGGCGCCCGCCTGCACAGATCCAGAGAGCTGTGGCAACGTCTGCTCAGAGCCGGGCCTACGCCCGCATCCAAGCGGCCTCCATCCAAACGGTCGGCTCCGAGACCTCGAAGGCTAATGGTGGAGGAGAAGTCTGGTCGCATTGTGATTTCTGCTACTGGAGCGTTTATGCTAAAGGTGCTGGCCGTCATCGCCACGTGCTCCCCCGTGTTGACCAGGTCGAGGCAGTTTCCCGTGCTTCTAGGCCGGGGCCTGCGATTGGTCGGACGCGCCCTAGGAAGGCTGCTGCTGGTTTGAGAGGAGGGCACGTTGTGAGCAGCTGCACTTCCAGAGGCATCAGAGGAGAGGCCAACCCTGGAGGAAGGGTGCTGGCCCTCAGGTTTAGGGTCCACAGCTGCTGGAGAACTGGTTCGGGAGGAAGCGCTATTGTTGCTGCTATTGCTTGGGGAGGAAGCGCTGTCACTGCTATTGGTTGGGGAGGACGAATCACCACTGCTATTAGTCCTGCAGGATGCGAGGCTCTCGGCCGACCTGAACAACTCGTTTTTTGAGCAGGAATCGCCCGATTCGTCCAGGATTCTCTCCAGGGAACAGCTCCTGGGGCGAAACCTGCTCGGCGGGGCTCCAGCGTTGGAGCGCGCTCTCGGAGCCGCAGAACGGGCCTTTGCTTGAGAGGCGAGCACCTCCCTCATGGGAGAATCCGCCTCCTCAAAGGACTGCTTCCTTATCAAGCTCAGCAACAGGCATTCGGTGGAGCGGAAAAGGCCGGCGCCGTTCAGGTGGGGGGCTTTGGGTGGGTGCCGACAGTCCGGCTCGTCCACGTTTTTACGTTTTCCCCGCTGAATTCTCGGAGCCGTGACGTAGCCAGACAAAACTAGCAAAGGACCAGACAAAAACATGAACACCCAAGCAGACAAGAACGCTGGGGAAAGAGGAAGCACTCGGACACACAACACGTAAAGGTTAGTTTAAAAAAACAAAGTGTACAGCATCAAGAGCAGTATGACAGGAGCAATCTGTTAATCTTGGACGTCACTTCAAGACCACGGGAGAATAAACAGGCATCAAACCATTATTTTATCCCTCTTATTCTACTGCTGTGTTCAGTCCACAATGACAATGCATTAATCTTTGGCATGTTTAATTTAGAGGGATAAAATGGTTGGTGAGTGTGAAACAAAAAACAAAAACAGGCAGCATCCCTCATTCGTTATCATGTTAGGAATAGCAGTGAAGACATTAAAACTTTGTCCACAACAAGGCTCATTGAGTTAACTGGTAAAATGTCTTGTAGTAGATAAGGTACACAGAACAACACGGTTTATAACAGGCTGACAAAAGTATACATACAACAAACATTCAGACATACCCAGGATGTTAACAAACAACTCGTAGTACTGAAAGGTAAGGAGTGGCTGAGGGAGACTACAGAAGTAGTCAGAGACGGTTCTGAAGACGTCCCTCTCAAAGCCGGGGTAAGACGGCTTGGCCGAGTCAAACTTTGCCCCTTCAGTGTCCAGAACAAAAGCATGGAATCAAAATATAAATCATTAAATTGTCACCAAACCAACCAGCAACAGAGTGAAGAACACATTATTTATCTACACAGTGCTAATTCCCTGACATTTCATTAAAAAAAGGAAACATGCTGTTGCTAAATGGTCATTTTGCAACTGGAATGGCTGTACAACATTATATAGCTATAAATGAAAAACAAAATCACAGATATTTAACGTCTGCTCATTATCTAGTCTGACATTTAAATGGCCTTAGGAAATGTCCATCTCACCAACAAAGCAAGGGTCAAAGATCAGCCTGAGTGGGTTGTCTACACCCATATTACATCATAACCACATAAGATCTGAGCTTGATTCATCAAGTAGATGTCTCAAGAGAACAGTACTCTGGAAGACTCAAACTGCTAAGCTGTACTTTTAGCACAAACGCAGCGTTGCACAGTACCTTAAGAACACCATTACCATGATCAAACATGGTGGTGCGTTTTCCCCCCATCATTTATTACCTAATGAATACATGGCAGATGATGCTGTTGACTAAAAAACTACCACCATGTGAGAGAATCTAACTTTAGTGACAATTGGTCAAAATGATGATAGCAAGATGTGTCAAAATAACCTTGTGAGATTTAACATGAAATTGCTGTTAACCATTACACTGCTTAATATTTGAATTGTATTCATACTTACAGTTTGCAAGACATTTCATGGCAGACAAAACCCAGTGGGGCAGATCCTCTGTAAATAAAAACATTAGGATGTGAGTGTGACCACAGTTTAAAGACCACTTGTGTGTGTGTATATATATATATATATAAACAAACCTGTTCACTCACCTGTCTTATCTTCTAGAGTAACAACTCCATGCTTGTTGACTTTGGTCATGTTATACACAATGAAGTGAGGACAGACTTGTGCTGGATTCAAAATATCATCCAGGTAGGGCAAACCCAATAGCTTTTGTAAACTGGGAAAACACAGAAAGAAAAAAAAAACATTGAACACAGACCATGTCTCCCTAACACCACAGTTTACTACACAAAGAGCAATGTAGCTAATAAAGTCATGTTTTCAGTCATCAAGTCAGCCATTTCAAGCTGGAGGGTGCCAATCTGGTTCCATTTCTGCAGAACTTACTGTGTTAATGTTACAGCCTTCCATATGTCCTTAATGTCTTCCTCTGTGATATCTCTACAATGCGTGGTCTCCTCGGCTGGTGTACCATTGGGGGAATCTTCTACTGGTGGAGCTATATTTTCCTGTGGGGGACACCACCAAGAATTTAAATCACTGAATTATAAGGAAACCCTATGAGAAGCCATTCATTAAAATATATAAATATATCACTGTGTCCTGGTGTTTAAAAAACTCACTTGGATTGCTTTGTCAAATTTCTTTGAACCCCTTAACTTGAAGAAACCCTCTTTTTCCTTCAAAATCACACTTTTTCTCCTTAGGCGTTCAGGACAAACAGGGACTGTCTTCAGCGGGGATGTTAACGGAAACCTGCAAACACGCTGCTATAAGAACAGGCCTGAGCCCCATGCATTTTCAAACAGAAACGTTCATGTTTAAGTGCACATGTGTTTAATATAGTGTACAATAGAGTTTGCTACTTCTAGTTTACCTGTACAGGTGACTGTTGTCTTCCAGATCTTCAAACCCCCATCGTCCTTTTACATCCTCAATAACATGATTTTTGAGAAACTTCTTCAGTAGTTGAACAGTCTGTTGTCTAGTGACCTCGGGCCCAAAATTACTGTTGTTTCTTAGAAGTTCGTGTAGCCAGTCAACAGCTGCGGATGCTGTGAAGCAGTTGGTGTAAACCTTGAAGCGCTGGCGGTGGTTTTTCAGAGGTATTCCGGCTCGGAAGAGTTTAGTCACTTCATTCCACTGCAAAGAAAACATGAAGATCCAAATGTTGATTGTTATCGATCCATCATTTACAAACGAGTCATTTTCAACATCGATATCACTACATATTCATGCAGGTTAAATGCAAACCAAACGGCATTTAACGGCAAACTGGCACAAACTAAAAGGTACACGGACAGTTATAAACAGCTAAACAGAACTACCTCCGCGGCTGCACGTTATCTAGCTAAAGTAAATTAGCTTCCTAGCTAACATAGCGAGTGAGAGTGACTTTATTTTACCAGTTTAGTGGCTCTGTAAGGTCCAGGTGTGATAATACGCGTATCCATTGAGTCGGCGCCACGGACATCCGAGACAATTTGCCTAAAGATACGTTCAAATAGGTAAGATCCCTCGCTTACACACAAACACTACTTCACGACTCCCATAGCAAGAGGAAAACAAACACTCATCGCACAACAGGCGTGAACCCAGCCTCGCGCACCCAGAGTGCCGTTTGAAATTGAGTGGTTGTCTACGGGAGCATTCTGATTGGAAGGCTTGTTTAGACACGTGACTAGGTCGCCCCGCCCACCACCTCTTGAGATAAGAAGTGCTACTGCGTTTAGTACTAATAAACGAGTGTATTCCATAATTATGATTTTCGCCAAAAACAGGCTAATGATTGGAGTAATCTTTTGTTTCGGAAGGTAGCCGTCTAATTTCAGTACACTAAAAGTAAGCCGACTACACTGACAGTAAATAAAAATTTGTCGTATTCTGCCAGGCAATTAATTTTTACAGAATGCATGAAGACTATTACACACTACAATTATACAGTGGAACGGAGTGGATTTTTCACTGCGCATTTAATATAACACCCAGCTTATACGAGTGACCGTCTCTTCTGTCACGTTATTAGGGAAAAGTTCTTGGTCTGCAACTCAGCTGATTTTATTTGATAAAAAATATGTGAATATGAAATTCAGCCTGAGTGGGTTGCCTACACCCACATTACATCAGAACCATATAAGACCAGAGCTCTAATCATACTCTCAAGTCTCAAGTGAATAGTACTCTGGAAGACATAAACTGCAAAGCTGTACTTTTAGCACAAACGCAGTGCTGCACAGTACCGTAAGAACACCATTACCATGGTCAAACATGGTGCGTTTTTTTCCCATAATGTATTACCAAATGAATACATGGCGGATGATACTGTTGACTAACTACCACTATGTGAGAGAATCTAACTTTAGTGACAATTGGTCAAAATGATGATAGCAAGATGTGTCAAAATAACCATGTGAGATTTAACATGAAAATTGCTGTTAACCATTTTACCACTTAATATTTGAATTGTATTCATACTTACAGTTATCAAGACATTTCATGGCAGACAAAACCCAATGGGGCAGATCCTCTGTAAATAAAAACACAAGAATGCGAGTGTGACCACAGTTTACAGACCACTTGTTTATAAAAAACAAAAACAAACAAACAAAAAAAGACACTTGGACCTGTTCGCTCACCTGTCTTATAAAGGATTGCAGATCCATCTGCTGTTTTAGTCACCTGCTGAAACTATAGTTCATCATACAGGTCATTACGCTGATTTGCATACTCCTGTATTTTGTGTTGCTCATTAATAGAAGAAAAAAACATGCAGTATTCTTCCATGTCACAAATAATCCACCGTCCATACTAATTGCTATGAAGTAAGCAATTTCATATAAAAGCTGTAATTTCCACTTGTTCTTTTTCTATATTTGAACGATCTAAACATAATTATTGACGTTACGTAAGTCTTTTAGCACAAACCTTATCCTCTATGGCACTTTAAAAGAGTTGGACATTTCAGGATATTCCAGATGGATATTCCAGGTTCAGAAAGTAAAAGTCCTCACCAAGATTTTGCTCAGGCTCCCTGGATTGTGTCGATTCCATTAATATTACCTGGCAGTAATTAGAAAATGCAGCAAGCTTGAATAAAATCCTGGGAAGGAGTTTTACTTTCTGTACCTGGACAATTCACCTCTGACTGTATGTACGTTAGGCTGTTCGCCTCACAGCATGCGACATTCTGACTGAGGATCTACGATCAGGTTTTACGGGAACGAGGTCTCCTAGGTTACGTGTAGGCATATATGTAAAACGTTTAAACTATTTATTTTGAACACTATATAAACTAGAAATTATTTACGCATATAAGCGGCAACGGGATACCGGATGTAGAGCTAGAATTACATGAAATTACAACGATTTCATATCTATTACAGTTGATGGCGCTGGTTCGCACTTTGACGAAGGATTAAGACGAACACCTGGTCTTAATGAATTTTCAAGTTTACTGCCTAAACCGGGGAAAGATATTTAATTTGTGTTTCAGCTCCACACAGGTGTGTACAGACTCTGCTGACGCAGGCTCGTGCACGATTAACTGCGTGCACGCGCCACTTGTCGGAGCCTTATATTGCCACAAGCTGAGAAGCTTAGCGGAGTTGATGCAGTTTCATGCAGGTAGTTTGTTAAAACATCTTACATTGTTTGGTCGAAAGGTATTTCTCGAGTCTGCAGGTTGTAGATTTATCTTAGTTTGGACTTACTGAAACATTCAAAGAGCCACATAGTTAGTTTTCTTCTTTGGTCGTCGGAGAGATTGGATTTAAGGTAAATAATTAATTCTGTATAATTTATAGCTGAATATCCATCTTATTTCACTTATTTAAAAAAAGCCGTGAAACCATATCAACAGTGTCCTTTATCTTTGTTTCATAGATGGACAGAGTCAGAGTCCTAATGTTTATTGCCTTTGGAGGATCTGTATGTCACTTCGTGAAATGTTACAGTGCTGGGAAGTTTGATCCTTCTATATGTGAAACAATGGAAGTTAATCACGGGGGCAAACCAAGTCAGAATACAGATCCTCCTTTTGGAGTGGATCCTAGGTGTATTAAGGTCACTGATGCAACTAAAGGACAGAATTTTTTGGGTCGGTCTCATTTTATGCCTTTCATGTGATTCATATTCAGGCAGTATTATTTGTTCTCGCCAAAATAAGAAATTGAATTATGATACACTCTTTATGAAAAATGTTTGTCAGACTACAATCTGTTAGTTATACATGTTTAGGTGTTTTGGTAAGATATAGTTCAGCCAATGTCGTCAATTATCAGACATGGCATATGCCAGCCTTTTTTCTATACCATTTTATAAGGATTGAGTTTTCATCTAATTTCTTTACAGTGGGGCAACGACCCTTTCAACCTTTCAAGTTTTCAACCTGAAAATTATCAAAACATTACCCATAAATCTTGCTGCTAATTTAAGACACAGGTTTAGACTTAATAATCAGGACAATTTGGAATATATTTTGTTTTATTTATTCATTGCAATCAAGGAATCTATGCAAGAGATTAATTGACATATATAATGATTAACATATACAATCAACATAACTGTTTAAAACTGTTTGAAAAGTGAAGAAACAAAATTTCTGTGCTGTGCACGGCATCAAGATAATGTACACAAATCCTCTTATTTTATTGTTGAAGTGTCACTCAGAGCTCAGAATACTAATGAAGTATTCAGAGGTTTCATGCTGAAGGCAAGTGTAGCTAATAACAGTGAACCAAAGGGGACTTTCACTCTGATAGACCTGGACATCAGCCAACTCCAGAGCTGTGCTGGCACACACGTGAGTGTCTTTTTACTTTACCAGTGTCAAGATATGAAACTGAGAGCAAGACGTTATTTTCCCAACAACAGTGAAGGCAAGACAATAATTCTAAAATTATTATTTTAACAATTATTCAAAATTAAAATGTATAAAATGACAAAAATGACCATTCAACTTCTGAAGGATCTTGGTGAGTTTGATAAATTTGTAGATAGACTGTAAAGTGTAATTAATAATATTGTTGAAAATCTTCATGGCAATGTATATTACCTTGAGGTTCACATCTAGGGACCAGGTAATACTAATACTTCAGATGGGCTGCAATGCTTTTTTTGTGGCAAAGGTTTCCTCTGTGAGAAATCTCCATTTGAATAACTCTCCTGTTCAGTATTTTACTTACAATGTACATATGAACACAATGTTATCAAAATGTTAAGAATATGTGCTAAAGTTGTTTTTGCAATCTGGATTGAGGAAGGGCACCTTTACAAAGCCATTACACATCACATTGTGTTCTTAAAACCAATTGCATGCTTTTATTATGGAGGAGATCAAACCTGAACTGACTGGAATAACCATCTCTGACTGGCCTATTTCAAAGAGTTCTTTTTCCTTCACATTCCAATGACCTTGATACACATGTACCACAAATTGGCACAGGCCTCAAATTAATTCAATTGTTGATCTGTATCATACAAATAGGGCCTGATGCAAACCACACTGCAGTATTATGCAACATGAGAAGAACTGAGAAAATGTGTATTTCTCACTTACCTCTAATAATGTAATTGAAATTTTCTTAAATGTCTAGTATATATTAAATGCATTCCATCTCTTCGTTTTTTTGTAGAGCCAAGTTGTTACCCAGACGACAAATCGAGCTAAAAATCATGTACCGGTCCTATGGAGTACTCCTGAACCAGGGTTCTATTGCTTCAGGTTGTTTTCTTCTTTTCCTTGTTTTATTATTCTGGAATATATATATATTTAATTGTTGTACTATGTATACGTCATTTATATGCCTTTTTAGGGTCACGTTTATCAAGGATTATGACAAATTCTGGCTGCCAACTATGGAGCCATCTTCTACACAGGCCCCTGTGACAACACCTGTGCCTTCAGTGACTACAACACCTCTAACCTCAGAGATGACCTCTACAACACCTGTAACCTCGGTGATGACCTCTACTACACACCTAACCTCAGGTTTATCAACAGAGGACATTACATCATCACACACCAGTGTTACCTCTTCACGCACCTCGATGCCTACTTTTACCTCTACAGAACCACCAGACTCTACTGCTACTGACTCAACTGTCACAGAAGGTACGAATCACAGTCCCACAACTGCTACAGTTTAAGCAAATCAACCAACAAAACTGCTATCTTCTGAATTACAGCAGTAGCCTGTAGTACAAATGAATGTTGTGCATTCATTCTACCACATAAACACATAGTAGGCTGTGTTTCTGTGGTCAGCATGGGCCTGCAGTTTCATGAGCAAGTCATAGCAGAAGTACTAAAAGGGGTAAATAAGATTTGTGAAGGTAGTACCCTCCAGGTGTTCCTGGAGGGTCAACTGGCCCCAAAAGACTCAGGGGGAGGGGGCCAGTTAAAATCATAAAAATAAAATAAAAAACTTTTCAAAACAGCTTGTGGGCCAGAAATAGATGGCCGCTATTTGAGTATGGGGGGGTATATACGTTATGTGCAATTAGTATTTATTTATATTCATTGAGAGCCAGTTAATTCTAGATTGTCATGAACATTTTTCAGATAACTAATACATATACTAATCCTTACTTTTAAAACTAAATTTAGAATATTTCAAATGAGCCCATCAATTTATCAAAAAAAAAAATCATAATTTAAAGTGTAAACTGCCTTTTAAATATGAACTTAGAAAATTCTACCTTCCACTTGCCACAGTACAACCCCTGACTCCTCCCTCAGGCGTGTCTCCTGTGTCCACCTGCCCCTGTGTTTGTGGTGTGGGTCCTCATCATCATCATTCATAACACCTGTTCTTTATTCCGTAATGTGATGAGTTGCACTTGTTTTGTTTATGTTCTTGTATTTAAAGTGGGCATCTTTTCTAGCATCTCTCGGTTTGTGCTACGTTTCATGTCCCGCTACGTTGTTTAAGTGTAGTGTGCTTAATAAATGTACACAATAAGTCTGTATAATAATCATGTGATTATTTTTTCATTTGTAAACAGAATACTAGTGAACGTTTGTTTTTGTATTGTATTCGTTTGTTTTTGTATTGTATTCGTTTGTTTTTGTATTGTATTCATTTGTTTTTGTATTGTATTGTTTCCATCTTTAATCTTGTTGCTCTCTTCACAGCTCCTACACGAGACAGACCTGTGGTATGTAACCACCGAGAATTAATACAAATTTATCATATGACTTTTTCTTAAAGATTCTAATCAATCGTAAAGATGATGTCAAATGAAAGTTTTAACTCTGCTTAATCTCATGCCCTCTTGCTTCTGTTTATTTTGCATGCGCAAGTCCTGTAAATAAAGCATGTGATAAAACATGATACAATTAGCAAAATGATGTTAGTGCAAGTTATAGCAAGTTAGCAAGTCCTCAGACACTATATGAAAACATGGGCAGTAGTTTTTCCCTTATCCAACACACATGACTGCTCTACTGTATGGATTGCCAGTTAGCTAGTGTGTTAAATTAGAAGGCAAACAAGGAAAATTTATATGTACAGCACTTTTCATGCACAGTGGCAGTTCAGTGCTTTAAATGGACATTGAAGAACTTAAATATTAAAGCTTATTACATCCCAAGATCTATCACCTCAAAAAAGCTACTTAAACAAAATGTTTTCAAAAATAAAAATCGATTTCAATAGAAAAATAAAACAAACTTTAAGAGAAAAATGCATTAAAATGAAGACAAATCATTTTCACTGGTAAAAGTTATCAAAGTAAATCTCATTAATTAAACTTCTACAAACTGTTAGTCAGACTCCACTGATCTAAGGTGTCAAACAGGTCTGTATTGTTCCAGCACATCAATAAGACGAACACAGCCCATTTAGCAATTTGTATAAAAGTAGCAATATATTAAAATCTGTTCTGTAGCTGACCAGAAGCTAATGTAATGATCTGAATACTGCAGTGATGTGTTCACCCCTCACTTTGTCTTTAATACTCTGGCAGTGGCATTCTAAATAAACAAACTGTCTATGGGAAGCGAATGATGATTACAGTAATCTAGGCTGCTGGAATTTATTTTTCTAGACCTTCTCTCCTAAAGTCTCTGAATGTTGCTGCTTTTCAGGTGATAGAAGGCTGATTTCTGGATCTAGTATGGCTGTCAGTTGAGTTCATAGTCAAATAAGACTCCAAGGTTTTTCCACTGTTTTAGCATTTAAAGCCATAGAGCTGACATGACCACTTTTTTCTTTGTTTTTTTGTTTTCTTATTAAACTTATCAGGCTAACAGCAAAGCTATGATGCTGTCCTGTGGTATCTGTCCTAGTGGGAGTATGTGAATGTTAAAGAGAAGTGGTACCCAACATGGCCTTAGTGTCACTCTGGTAGTTATTGATCTGTAATTTGTATGACTTTCACTGCATTGTGTAACTGTTGTTTTTGTGTGTGTGTGTGTGTGTGTGTGTGTGTGTGTGTGTGTGTGTGCACACGTGTGTCCCAGTTGATTGAAATCTCTCTCATTCTATCATTGCTGAACTACCTGTCTGTTGCTGAGTGTTTTCCTTCTCTAATGAAACACAGAAAAAGCAGAAGTAGTAGGTGCATGACGGTAAGATGCCTGAGGCCTAAGCAATGAAATATTATTAGTGCTGCCAATTCCAGGTGCCGCGAATAAAAGTCCTCACCAGGATTTTGCTCAAGCTTGCTAGATTTTCTAATTAGCAATCCAGGTAAAATGAGTGGATTCAACACAATCCAGGAAGCCTAAGCAAAATCCTGGTGAGGACTTTTAATCGCGGCATCTGGAATTGACAGCACTAAATATTATATATTATGAAATGAATTAAATATTATGAATATATGCATTTAATGTTTATCTTAAAACTAGTCTAACTAAAAATGTAGAAATTCAACACAAAATGCCAAATGTCATTTCAAACAATGTAAACCAAGTCAGAAATATGTTTTTTCACCAGTTCCATCTTTTCCCAGGTGATGTCGATTCTTTCTTTGGTATTTTCCTTGGTTGCATTCATCCTCTTACTGATATCTGCTAAACATGTAAGCATTTCTTGGGCAGATTTCCTTAATCTACTTTAATCTACTAATGTTTGAACAGGAACATTATTTCAGCACCTGTTTAATATTTTACTATTATACATTTATTAAACTATTATATTATGTTAATACTATTATGTATTAACATTACAGTAAGTAAGTAAAATTCATTTATATAGCACTTCTCACAGGCACAAACCACAAAGTGCTTTACAAAGGAAAATAAAATAAAATAACAAAAAATAAAAACACACACTATAAAACAGAAATAAAATACAGTGCACAAGGTCAATGGCTGCAACCTCCACCACTAACTAAACGCCTGCGTAAAAAGGAAAGTCTTTAGCTGTTTTTTAAAAGTATCCACAGAGTCAGCTGATCTTAAATGTGGAGGAAATGTGTTCCACAGTCTTGGAGCAACCACCTTAAACGCTCGGTCTCCACGAGTCTTTAGACATGAGCGTGGCACAGACAGTAAACTCAGGTTGTTTGCCCTGAGTGATCGCGATGAAGTGTAGGGGTGGAGCAGGTCAGCGACATACACAGGAGCTGTGTTGTGTAGTGCTCTGTATGTTAAAGTTAAAATCTTGAACTGGATCCTGAATTCTACAGGAAGCCAGTGTAAGGATTTTAAAATGGGTGTTATGCGAGACCGTCTGCTTGACTTGGTCAGTAACCTCGCTGCAGCGTTTTGAATTATCTGTAAACGTCCACGAGCTGATACACTGAGAGATGAAAACAAGGCATAGTAGTCTATGCGAGATGAAATAAACGCATATATCAGCATCAGCCCCGTCGACAGGGGGGGACAACCGGTTCTGTTGTCCCGGGCCCCAGGGCCAGGGGGGCCCATCAAAGAGCCCAGCAATTTATTTTTTATTTAAAGTCTATAATTTTTAAATAATCTTGAAATCTTTCATTAATATAAAATTCTGTACTCAAAATAAACTCAATGGCTAAAATATATATGTTTTTTAACCTATCTGCATATTTTCCATTAAGTGCATACACCCCCGCATCCCACTGGAAAATGGTTTGATCCAGCACCGACCGTAACCGGCTGGTACCCCCACAACAGTGGTGGATAGTTAAAGTAAATACAGAAATCTGGAGCGCAGAAAAGAAAGGAAAACATTTACCTGACGAATTTTAATGTTGCATTGTGTTCCAGGTTTGAAAAGTGCTGGAATTTAGGCTAAAGTACTTGAAAATGCTTGAAAGTAACTACTTCGTTTCACAACAAATAGCTGTCTGACTGAACAGTTCTCGTGAAGACGTTAAGATTGGGCGTTTTGAAAATAAACAACCATTAAATAATGTGATAAAAAGCGAATTATTTCGAGTATATGTATAAATATTTAACTTAAGTTTAACGTGCTGGAAAATATTGAAATGGACCTTTAAAGTGAAGTACAAGTGCTTTAATTCCACATTATAAAGGTGTATGAACCCTGCAAACATAACTTTGCAAAAGTCAAGAGGTGCACGACCTCGCGAATGGAGGCCCTCGCACACGGTCGGTGCCACTGCGATTACGTCATTTTCGCGCGAACCCTCGCGCCGCTCGCGATGCGTCAAGTATATAACCAGTCAGCTGTCAGAAACAGCTTTGATGTGTGGCTATATTATATACTATATGACCTAACAGAAGGATTGTCAAATGACGAAATTCAAATGACGTGCGCCGGGGGGAGGGGGGGCACATTAAACTTTCTTGTCCCGGGCCCTAGCAAGACTGTCAACGGGCCTGATCAGCATCTCTAGATCTGCTGTTGAAACCATAGATCTCAGTTTACTGATATTTCTCAAGTGGAAGAAACAGGATCTTGACAGCTGTTTAACATGAGAATCAAATGCTAAAGACTGATCGAAAATAACTCCCAGATTTCGGAGGCTAGAGTGGACAGCAGAGGAAAGAAGCCCAAGATTTTGCTTAATCGTTTGACTAAGCCTTTCGGGAGCAATGATCAATGTCTCAGTCAATACCTACAGGCCAGTTTCCTGCAGATATTAAACTCAGACCACTGCTTTGATAATTGTGGATAGCAATATAAGTATATTTAGTTTAGTATCTTTAAGCTTAATCTCAAGCAAACAACAGTAAAAACATTTCCTGTGGTAATGCTATCAAGAATGCTATCAAGCAGGTTTAAAAATAAAGACTTATTTGTACTTCTGTGATGTTTGAGAGGTAATTTTGTGTGTATTTGTGTGATTTCTGCATATGTAGGTGGCAGCCAGCATTTTGACAGGGCTGGTTATGGTTTTGACCATATGCCAAACCTTTCTTACACAGCTAATTGTTTTCAGTGGACCAAGCCATGAGTTGTAAGTGTTTGCTTTGACCTATTATATGATGGTGGGGGGAGGAGGTCATTTTTTTTAGCTAATTCTCAGTGAGGTTATGAAAAGATGTACTTGTTTTTGTGTACTTCCTGTATCTAAATTTACATATCATATTCTTGTTAAATAACTTTGTGTTGTGTTACATCTTCCAGAAGGCAACTTTTCTGCTGGAGCCTTGGACTGGTTGCATTTGCAAATATGTGTTTTACTAGTAAGAATGTCTTTTGATTATTCATAATTGTTTTAAAACATAATTGTTTTTTTTCTTAGTCACTTTGGTGCATTTCTCAAATCATTGTTAAACTTAGCAAAAGAGTAAATGTATTTCTCAAAACAATTCCTACAAACAGAATGGATTTTACCTGCAAAAGCCCATAACACAAACTTGGTTCATGTCTCAAAATTAATTATTTGTCAATTAACATGTCAGTTCTATAATAATGGCAAATCTTTGTGTTACTGTTTATCGGGGGGGGGGGGGGGGGGGGGACGACACACAAGAATAACACATGTTGATCACCTTAAGAAAAGCAATTTACAATGTACAATGTAAGAAACATCTGACAATTGTACATCATTTGCATGGTTATGCCAAAGTATTTGCTGTTTGTTCACAAGAGTAAGAAACTGCTTTTATATTGTGCACAAGTGACTAGATGACATAAGTTGAACAATTTTGAGAATTTCAATTCTGATCTGAGAAATGTACCAAAATGACTGCAAAAAACTGACCTGTTCAGTGGCTGCTGAACATAAATCTAATCAATCATTGTAACAAATTGTAAACCACGTTCAAAGACAAGACTTGAATTCATAAAAATTCAAACATTTGATTATGAGATGCAACAATCCAGGTTATTGACCAAGTGATGTCTTCCTGGTCACTCAACTTTATCTTGTGATCTTCCATTCATAGCTGCTGCAATATTTGTTCAACTTGTAAAATATTCCTGCTCCTGGTTACCTGTAGTGATGGGGGTTTATTTTGCTTGCACATTGCTGCTAATTGCAAGCTATATATGTGAATTTAAGAAAAACCTCCAAATCAGAACTGCATCAAATAAACAGAAGGATACTTCCTCCCATAAGAGGGTAAGATTAACACTCAAAATACTCCAAAGGTCATTTTTAAATGTAATGTTTACATTCTGTGGTATTATGAAATGGTACTAGTATAAGTATCTAATGAGTATTTTTCAGTTTTAAACATTATACTTATTTATTTAGAATAGCTAAATCTTTGTCATTTCTGGACTGAGTCTATACTTTGATAGTTGAAGAATTTATAGCAAGATGCTTAATGTCATTCATCAGTTCAAACTCTACACATAGTGGACCATTCCTCCACCAAATCTCACTTGTCCCAACTATGTGTGTTCTTCTTTCCTCTTTTTGTCAACAGGTTTCTTGGTATTATGTGATAAGATTGGTCATAACATTGGTAAATCTTTCCTTCACTGCAGCACTTATAGTGGGAATATTATTTTGTACGAACAAGTAAAGGCAGAGCTCACCACGCTTTACTATACACACCACAGAATGTGCTAACGTAAGAATGCTAATCAGCTCTTAATGTACCTAGAAAACTTTGGAGATTAACTGTCTGGTCTAAGATTTGTTTCCAGTTTTCCAGTCTATTATCTTGCTATCTACTATAGTCACACACATCCTGAATATGTTATTGAACATATAGTGTTGTGTATATTGAGTATACATTAGTGCACTGAATTTTTTGTTGTTTATAAAACTACATTAAAAATTGTTTAAAATATTTTTAATGTATTTTATTTTACAATAATAAGAATTCATGAGTCAGTTAGTTAAACATGCAAACAACTTATACAAATTTTTCAGTCTGCATCTTTCACTTGGTCTACATTAGCAATTACAGTTGATGGATCACTTTCTGTCCTGTGATTTATATATTTTTAAAATTTGCTGCTTTGTTTCAGGTGTAGTTATTAACTATACCTTTTAATCATTTACAGAACACACCACCATACAAACTTCCTCATTCCTGTACTGTAGGTCAATATTTACTATATTGCCTTTTGTCCCTATTGTTTCTTCTTCCAGTGTATACGGATTTATGATATTTCACTTATTGGTTTTGACAGTAATAACCACAAGCAGTTTTATCATTTCCTTGAGTGTGCAGGTGCTCTAAATTGAAACAGAGGCAAAAAAACATGACTAGAATTTGAAGTTAACTTGTTTGCAAGATTATCTGAATTACAGCATGAGGAAAAATAATTATACACAGTATACCACCCTTTTCCTGACGCATCTATCAGCACTCCACCATCATATTGATATGAAATCAGACCACTGTATTTTGCATCCTAACATACTGACTCATGCCAAATACTTCCTCAACTGCAGCTTGTCACATGTTCAGATAATGCTTGTTTGGACTCAGAGTTTGTAGTGGTATCACTCGTCATATGTTAGGCAGTTTTTAGTGTATTTTATTGGTATAACCTTAGTCCTTGATCTTTTAATCAGTGATTCTTCTGTGAATAGTCCCAGCATTCCATATTCAGTAAAGTAAAAAGTCACAATTTAGATTTTTCCCCCTAAAGGTCATTATGTATCTCCATTTTCAGTAACTGTAGTGATTTTTCTAAAGACCAGGTACATAAGTTTTAACTTGTTACTTTAGCTGGTCCCTGACTAATAATAGGATGCATGCCTTATGATCAAAGAGAATCAGTGCAGTCAAGAGCACCCTCAAGAGGCCAGTCCATGTCACCAAATCAGTTTCTCACAGCTGGTTTTGTGGACATTGCATAAGTCTGGTCTTGGACTACAATGCAGTACCAAGGTTCGGTCACCACTGAAAGTGACTTTTGGGCTAGGCTCAAGCTTGATCTGGGTCTGGGGAAACTAACCCAAAGAGTTTAAATTGGCAACAAAACACCCTGAACGAGTACATAAAAATACACTTTAATCGTGACTTTAGAAAAATAACAAGCCAATGAGCAAAATAACGAGCCGAAACCATGTTTTAAATAGCAATAAGACTCAGGATACAATAAATGCAAGTGAATATAAACTGAATCATATGTACAGTTTGGATGTTGAGTGAATGAATAGGTGCCTAACCTCAACCTTGGTTATACCTTTGCATGACTTTCTGTACTAAATGCCAACCCTAATCTAATGTACCATTCTAATCCTCTTAAAGATCTTGATTATTTGCAGTCAGCATTCTAGGTAATACAATTATCGAAAACCCCAAAAGAGCACAGATTACAGGGACACCGTTAAGGTACCCCTGTTTTATGCTAAATGAGTATGACACACCGTTCATATTTTTAGGGTGGGTTTTTAAAGGTATGAATTTTTCTTCTTCATTTATTTAAAATGTATGAATGCAGACCAATGCTAAAGGATCAGAAATGGCATTTGAACAGGTGTTTTAGAAAAAGTCTCACAGATTTAGTTTTGCAAAATGTAAAAAAAATGTAATTGTATAATTGAAATAATTTAACTAGTCATTTAACTTTACAAGTGGCATTATCACAAACCCACAGACACAGTCCATTAGATACACCCATAGTCTTGTAAAGACTGGGAATGAGATCTCTCACCTCCTACAGCCCTGCTGTTCCATGGTGTGTTCTGGGGCTACGGGCAGGATGACATGGGAGATTCTGCTCCAGAGTCCACTCAGCTTGTCTTCATCCATCTCATTATAGGTGGCTGTCCTGTTTGAGGAGATAAACTTCTCTTTTACATACTCATGTACCTGCTCCTCCACAGCACTGAGAGTGAGGTCAGAGTTGAGTTCGTTCACAGGAAGCAACACAGTGAAGATAAGAAAGACCTTCTTGAATGCAGCGTTTTCATGGTCACAGTAGCGGTAGAAGATGAGCGTGGATCCAGGAGGAAGCTCTTCAAAACGGTGAATAACGGCAGCATACTTACCACCCTCAAAGGCCTCTTTCAGTGCTAAGTCAATATCCAGTTTGACCTGTTCAGGGTCTTGTTCTGTCTTGCTGGTCCCGTTAATGTCCAGGACAGACGCATTGAGTGCATTGGAGAAGGCTGCAGCTAATTGCTGAGCCAGACAGGCCAGTGTCTTCTCAGCTCCACGACCAGATGTCAAGATCATACTTACTGGTTCACTAGGTTCACTCAGATTGAGATGCTTTTTAAGATGGACCTCAGTCCTCTTCCAGAGCACTGAGCGCTGGCTGGGGAATATGAGCTTTAGTGCAGCTAACTGTGCTTCCAAAGTTAGACTGGAAGCCATCTTGTCCCAGTGCTCTGCAGTTGACGGGGGAAGGTGCTGATAGCCCACGAAGCCTAAACTCAGTGAAACCAGCAGGATAAGAGCCCAGCGAAGAACCCCACACGCATCCCATATAGAGCCTGTAGAGAGAAATACAACCTGTTACCACCTACCAGCTTCACCAACCAAGAAAAAAAAACATTTGAAATGGAGGAACATACCTTTGGAGTAGGATGTTGAACTTGCTCTTGTGATGATGGGTTTTTTTGATTCTTCAAGAGTAGAGAGCAACATAACAGGAGAATGAAAAAAAATCATTTTGTTCAAAAGGTATATAGGTAAATGCCATTTTGAGATATTTACACAAAGACAAGATCGTTACCTGTGTTTCTGTGGAGTGGTTGTTGTTTTATAGGAGAAAGGTTGTTTGTCTGGTGCATCCGTGCTGTGTGGCCTATTGAGCACGGGTAACTGTCCCAACCCTGAGGTTCAGCTCTAGGAACATCTATTGTAAATTTTGCAAAAGGAAAAAGATCATTCTAATTACAAGTAACAGGAAAACACATAAAAAATTGAGCTGCTGAGACCTTCACATCGTACAGGAACTTTTGTAATGCTCAAATCTAACCTTTCTGCTCCATTTTCCCCCGATACTGTCTTATGCTGCTCCTTGCTGTCAAAACTTCAGCTCTGTCCTTCAGCGGCCTGCTGCGTATGGAAGCAGCACTTCCTTTTGCAGGCTCTGTGAAAATTAAATGACCACGAAGAAAATAAATGACTAAACTGAGAAATAGTTTTCAGTACAGAAACAAGGAACCCTCATACATAATGACAAACCTTTTAAACCAGTCTGAGGTTCACAGCTTGCATTTTGATACCGTGTCAGTTTGGATAGTCTTGGATCTCGTGATTCTTGATGAGCAATCCTGTGGCTCTGTAATATTGTTCGCTCTTCTATTTCTACATTCCCTACGTGCGCAGTTCTGATGACACTTTTCTCCTCAATGAGATGTTTTTCTAACAAAATACACAAAATATTTGTATTGATCCTTAACTCTCCTTAACATTTTGACTAAATTATATTTTAATACCAAAAAGATAATATCTTACTCTTTATGACAGCCTCACAATTTTCACTTTCATCTTCTGAGCTCATGTCTTGGTCCTGATCTGCATTTTCAACCACTTCCATTTCCTCTGGGACTTTTGTCTCACCATTTTCATACGCATCTCCGGCATCGCCTGCCATCTGTAGCCTTCCAATCTTACTCGGAGACTCTACTTTTGAATATCAATGAGATCAGTGGGATAACAACTCTTCTCTCGTTAACAAAACAGTGGAATTATAACTTTTTCTCAAAGGCTTACCTTCATCTTTAGTTAATGTGCTTTCCTTTTCTTTGGACCCGTTGACAGCTGTAGGATGAGCATCATTTTCAACTTCTCTCCTCCGTTTCTTAGCAATTCTTGGTCTTACATCAACAGCATACAAAGCTGAACACAGAGCATATATTCGTATTAAGTATTTTAACCAAAAGTATCAAAATATCTGTTTGAATACATAAGAAATGTTTCGAGCTTGACGGTTTTATTATTGATTAATGAGATTCACAAGTTTCATAACCTAGCTGGCTAGTTAATCATACGTGCACTAAACGAAAGTAAGTTTATTTTATCCAGCTACATTAACTAGCTAACATTTAAACCAATTTAAATTGCCTGCTATTATTGTTAAAACATATAGTTGATAGCTAAATCGTCGAAGTCTGTCTAATCCGTTCATAACTAACAAACGGAATAATGTTGTTTAGATAACTGTCAAGCTAGTTAGCTTACTAGCCATCTAAAGTTAGTGAAACAAGCTAGCTAACGTTAATTCGGTTGAAACTCGATTGATTGAACAAACCTTTTTGCCTGGTGCTTCTCCTTCTCGATTCACCAGATTGTCTTTCATAATCAACTGGATCCATTTATTTTACATGAAATGAACACTTTCAATGAAACTCCTCACATCTAACACCACTAGCTAGTGGGGAAAATGGGAACTAAAACGACGTTTTTGACGGATGCATTTACATGAACACCAGCTATTTCCGGAAACAACTCGTCACAAGATCAAGCAATTTTCCAAAACGATTTCAAGTAAGGTTGTTTGATAGGCCTACACAAGCTTTGGTGTTGGTCAAAGAGAGTGCAATTGCCCCAGTATATTTGATCTATAAGTACTCCACATCAAGACCAATGATTCAGCACTAAATGTATAGGTGAAAGTATAGCTGACCAACTATGTATTTTAACAAGTGAAGCAAGAATAATTGGTTAATTATTCACTCAGCCCGTTTTAGTGAATTAATAAACAGTTTTTGAAATAAACAGTTTTGGCTTCAATGTTTCCGGTAAAAAATAAGTCAAAACTGTGACCTACAATCAGATCTCTGCTACAACATTATTACATCATTATTATACTTATTATAAATATCTACATATATGATGGTTTGGTCTCCATAGCACTACGTTTGTACAGACTAAAGCAAGATTTATGCATTTTCATGCATGTGTTGAGAACATTCAAAACCACTTGACTACAGGTATGGCACAGCTGTAGGTTCTGCTGCTGTTACAGAAAGATACATCAATAGCATCACCATCTCTTTGCTCTTTCCTCTGCTCCAAAAACCATTTCCTGTGACCTATTACATGGTTTAGGATTCTCCACATGTTCATGTGCTCATTTTTTTGTGGATTTTTGAGTCGTAATAATGCCTTCCACGAGCAAAATGCTATACATTGGCCGAACTCTGGAGAGGATGAGAAGTGTTTGTGAACAGTGTCCAGCAGCTCCAGGCCAGTCTAGACCAAAATTCCCCCCCGAGACTGATATTACAACCTGATTTAAAGTCTACCAGTCTAAACTAGAAAGCTGGTGACCAGTGGACCAATTCAGTTATCAGTAACCGCTACAAAAAGGACATTTTAACATATCAAAACAAGTAGCTATAATTTACTACCCAAAAGCAGACTTTTTACAGTGAGACTTCTGTATATGTCTTGTTACATCTCTCAGCATGATCTTCAGTGAGAGTTTGGACAGCACCAAAGACCTGAAATCTGGCAGCTCAAAGGAGTCATCCGAGAGTGATATAGAAGAACTGATCCAACGTCTGCAGTGCTGCAATCATCCAGTCTAGATTAAATGAAGATTACTGTCAAGCTACGCTCTGGCCCAATGAAGACAGCATTTATGGATCCATATGCTGTTCATACCAGCATCAAACAAGTAGGGATTGCAGATATACATGACATGAAATCTAGTGGCCCAACAAAGCCATTAAGATACTTCGGATCTGAGCATTTTGGGAAGGATTATTTTCGCACGAGAACTGAGGTTCAGTGGACATGGAGTGCCAGTGGTTTCACTGAGAGGTGACTAAGTTTCACTCATTTGACAGCTGGGGCAGACAAGAAGTGGACATTATGGAGAATATATACTGATGGCTCTGAGTTCAGAGGCAGCCATGTCAAGCAGGTCTGTGTGATCCAACAGACAAGATTCAGATGCTCGCAGATAAGAACTAGCAGTTCTTGTTTATTACAAGAGGGGGTTTCCAAAGTCATGATCAAAAGACAGAAACAAGACGCAAGCTAGAGAGGGCAAAAACAGTGATTTCAGGACTGACCAGATAGCAGAAAGGAAAACAGTACAAAAAAAAATAAACAGCCCAGGTAAGAGAACAAACCAGAGCAGGATGAGACAAAAGCAAAAACCAGAAAGCAAAACAGGTTGTATACCCAAAAGGCGAATACAGGCAATGTTTGGTATGCACAGATAAGCCATGGCAATACTTCACAGAGAGACAGAGGACTAAGACAGGTCAAACAGACAAAGTAAAACAGTAATAGGTGTACACAGTTAATAATCAGTTAACTGTGGCAGAACACTCGAAGTGGTTGGTGGGACTAGGTGGAGTGACAGGCATACCGGTGGACTGAGGCTGATGGGAGATGTACTCGGGGCCAGGGAGCATGATGTTCTGAACCAGACGACTACAGGCATTGTGCAGTTGCAGCTCAAGCTGAAGGAGATAAAGATACAGAGACCGCATCACCAGGGGGCATTGTTATTTCTGCTGCGCCAAAACTATCAGTGAAATATCTGGTTTAGGCTAGAATATCCCCCACTTATTGATGAGTTTTCATTTTGTCCTTTTTAAGAGATATTCCACCTATACACCAGTAACCAGGTAAATATTATTTGATTGTTTATACTCCATTTTAATTGTTTTTAGTTGGAGAGACCCAGCCAAGTTCTAGATATTTGAAACAGTGCTTCGATAGGTCCTTGGGTTTATTGAACTTTGCACCAGAGCCCTGTAAGAGGGACTCATGACATCAGTATTAGTCACAGTCACACCAGAATCCTGCATGTGTTGTTGCTTATATCTTGGGTTTTTTAATCATCGCTGTAATAGTTGGTGTATTCCACAGCTTCCAGAAAAACAATCTTCAGTCACATTAAAGCAACTTTTATTTTTACCAAATAAAACTATTGTTTTGAATTGTGCATATTTCACATAAAAGTGAATAATTTTATGCATTCATTGTCAATCTGTGCAGTTATAGGTCTGAAAAATGACCTTATACAATAGGTTATAAACTCATGAGATCCATTTTTAAAATCTAGTGCAATATTCAAATACATTCTTAAGTTTTAAATATCCAAAACACTTTCAAATAGAGAAACGTTCTTATTCCAAACTGATTTGCAATAGAGATTGCCCCTTATTTGATTTGGGCTTTTGGTGGGAGCACCGGGAGGTTGTATTCCTATTTGTGGATGACCTGACTTCCTCACATGAATGCCTTCAGCATGCACTTGAGCAGTTTGCGGTTGAGTGTGAAGCATTCAGTATGTAAATCATCACCTCCGAGTCTGAGTCGATGGCTCTGTTCAGGAGAAGGATGATTGCTCCCTCTGGGTAGAGGGTGAGAACAGCCCCCAATTGGAGCATTCTGGGATGTTCTTCACAACTAATGGGAGATTGTGTCCTCGATAGCTTAGGCGTAGCAGCTGCAGTTATGATGCGGTTGAGAAAAATAAGCCAAGCTACCAAGTGAAGCTCTCAATATACCAGTTGATTCATGTTCCCACCCCAACATGTGCCCAAGGACTCTGGGTAATAAATGAAAACCAAGATCAGAGGTACACGTGACTGAAGTAAGCTTTCTCCCCCAAGGGAAGCAAGAACTGATGCTATTTCAGCTTTGCTACTTGGAAAGGGCTCAAAGTAGAGCTGCTGCTCCTTAACATTAAGAGCAGATAATTGAGGTGGTAAGTATGTCCCCTGTTTGCCTCCCACTGGAGACACGGTAAGCACAGCCACCTGGAGATCTGAGGTAAAACCCAGGATCTGCAGGGACTGTGTCACCTGGCTGACCTGGGAGATGGAGGAAGTGCTTCAGTAGGGACACCTGGGCTTCTCTGTTCATTCTATAGCCACAGCAAACCTGAAATGGACTAAGTGAAGATGATGAAGGTGGGAAGTCTGTTAACATTTATTTAAAAGGCAAACACTGTACCAACGAAGAAACGTTTATTAATTTTCTCCCAACATATAAAATCACAATTTTAAATAACACCAGGGACAGTCATTATTTAATTAAAAAAGTGGAAAAAAAACCTTTTCATAATTTTTAAAACAGCCCAATTGATTAAAATGAATGTACAGAGAACTTCAGCTCAGCTTTCATTCAAACTAGATTGATTTGAATTTTCTGTTTTTTCTAAATAAAAAAAATAGCAATACTAGTAGCTAGGGGCTATAGTAAAAATCATTATAGACTGGAAATGCATCTATTTATCGAAAAGTGGCCTTACCTTGCTTGGATTTTTATTATTTATTAAAAATGGTACAGCATTCAATTAACATATTTGTCACACTCTCTCCCTCACACACACATTTTACACGCATATTAGTGCTTCATTTGGAAAAAGTAGTTTAAAGATGTAAAAGCAGCAAATCCCTGAGGTGATTTCCCTCAAGAGCTATGATTTAAGTACAAAGAGCCTCCATTGTCCTATGCTCAGTTCAATGCAGGTCATCGTCACTGCTAGCAGCCCTGCTGTTCGATGGTGTGTTCTGGGACCACTGGCAGGATGACATGGGAGATTCTGCTCCAGAGTCCACTCAGCTTGTCTACATCCATCTGATTAAACATGGCTGTCCCATCTGAGGAGATAAACTTATCTTTTAAATAGTCTTGTACAATCTCCTCCACTAATCCCAGACTAATGTTGGGTGAGAGTTCCAATTTCTCAAGCAACACAGTGAACGTCAGGAAGACCTTCTTAAAGACAGCGTTTTCATGGTCACAGTAGCGGTAGAAGATGAGCGTGGATCCAGGAGGAAGCTCTTCAAAGCGGTGAATAACAGCAGAACGCTTACCACCCTCAAAGGCCTCTTTCAGTGCTAAATCAATGTCCAGTTTGACCTGTTCAGGGTCTTGTTCTGTCTTGCTGGTCCCATCAATGTCCAGGACAGACGCATTGAGTGCAGTGGAAAAGGCTGCAGCTAATCGCTGAGCCAGACAGGACAGTGTCTTCTCAGCTCCACGACCAGAGGTCAATAGGAGGCTCACCGGCTCAGTGGGATGTGTCATCTGCAGGTGCCTCCGGAGGTGAATCCGGCTTCTCCTCCAGAGTTCACTGGGCTGGCTGGGGAAGCTGAGTTGAACCTTGTCCATTTCTTGATGGAAGACATGCGTCAGGTTAAATTCGTTTTGCTCAGGTGGAGACCCGGACTTCGAAATCCAATATCCAGCCAGTATAGCAACTATAAGTACAAATGCCGCAACTATATACCGTTCTGTGTGAACAAGTAGAAATGAGAATCAAGTCATTTACAGATTTTGTATAATATAACAAGTGATCCTTTTTAAAGACATCATACTGACTTTGCAAATCGATGCTTACTGATATTGGAAATGTCCAAACCAACTACAGGAGAAGGGCTTTCAGCTTCAGTGTCATCTTCCTCTTGTTGCATAGAGCTCCTTCTTTCTGGGTGTTTGTCTAAGGCAGAGGGAGATCAATATATAACAAATACCTTTAGTAAATAAAAAAATCCCACTAAACAGCTCCACATAAAAAATGTGTTTAGTAAGACACTACGTGAAGTACATACCCTTTGCACTCTCCTTGTGTGAATGCTTTATTTCTGGGTTTACTTGTGACAAAGTAACACCACACCCAAGGCTGGTGACATCATCTAGGTGATTTTCATCCTTGTCTTTCATGTAGTGGAATTAAAAAGGTATTAAAAAGGTTACTTCACCAATGGTTATTAATGGGAGGAAAAAGATGAAGGTTGAAATAAAAAGCAAATGTAATAACTGAATCACATTACTTAAATAAAAAGCACTGTCAGTAAAATTTCCAATGATTCTTCTTCACATTATCAAACAGCAATTATGCTGAACCCCAGTGGCTTGTTCACACATTCTCTACTGAATCTGTTTTTAAAACATGGCCACCTCCTTGTGTGGAGGCCTGTTCTATGGAGAACAACCTGGTGCGGACAACAAAACAATGTGATTCTCGTCTCATGCGAGCTTCACTTTATAATGATATATAATAATGTAAAACAGATCATGTAAAATATTAAATAAATAACTTTCCATACATTTGAGGCTACTTTTTGGTGGTGAATTACTTATTGCTCCTTTAAGGTTATACTCTAGGTCGCCAATACCCTATGTCAGGGATGGGCAACTTCCATGATAAAGAGGGCCAACATTTTTTCAGCACTATTATTGGAGGGCCACATGACCATGCACATCAAATAATTGGATATGAAAGACACTACAAATTATTCTCAATAAGAACACATTTTAAATGAATTCAGATCTGTATGTTTATTGCACCAACATGCATCTATTTTCTGCATATAAATGCATTAACATGTCCTTAATAAGCAACAAAGACAAAACATTTGCTTAATAAAAAAGTGCAAAAAGGAATTTGAACTCCTTCATATCAAAGAAGTGTAACACGTAGTGCGCTGCAGAGCGATGAGGCGGACACAAACGCTGAGAAGAGCGAGATTTAATAAGGGGAATTCCATAGGCGAAGTCGTTTGTACAGGCACGGGTCAAAACGGGAGAGCCGTCCAAGTGGTCAACAGGACATGCAGGAGTCGTAACAGGAGAGTCATTCACAACGGAGAAACACAACGGAGACGGAAAATACCAGAACAGCGATGACAGATAATCCACAAAACCGAACAACTACAAATAACCGACAACGGGCGATACAAGTACACAGGACTAAACTAGACACAACTGAACACAATGACGTGCGTGGCAGACAGAGGGAAACCAGGACAACAGACACGCAGGGCGGGATAACCGGGCAAGGAACAACACCGACACGGGAGAGGGGGGCGTAGCCCTACGTGACAAGAACAAAAAAGTCCTGCTCTATCGGTTTTTTTTTCTCTTTTAATTATTAAATTATTATTGATCTATTTGCGGGCTGCACTGAGTGAGGACGAGGGCCGTGTGCAGCCCACGGGCCGCCAGTTGCCCATCCCTGTCCTATGTACAGTAATAAAACAATTAAGTTGGATACCTTTTTCACTCCCGTGCTGGGGCTTTTCTCCTTCTATGTCCTCATCTTCAGACTGCATCTTATCTTCTACTACATCAGGGGTAACAAGAGGGGTCATCATTCCAAGCACATGTTCAAAGACAAAACAATCAGAACAATAATCTTAATGCACAGATTAATCCTTTGTTGACAACATCATACAACTGACCACATCATACAACTATTTTGCAAGGCAAACTGAAGCACCACACAAACAGGACTATAAGGTAAATAAATAATAATTTAAAAAACCAAGGTAAACAAAGTGTAAAAAAGAAACCTGATGGAGTGGTGCTGACTAAGAGTATGCGTGTGTGTCAAAACATACAAACAAACCCACACTTACGAGTGTCAGAAGGATCCTGCTCTTCTGTAGAAGGTGAACTCTGTGCTTTTTCATGAGGGGAGTAAATGTCACCTCCACCAAGATGATCTTTAGCACCATCTTCCTCTTGTTTTAATGAGTTCCTTCTTTCTGTGTCCTCTTGATCTTTCCTCATATCTAAAACACCACATGGGTGATCTTAATTAATTAATTAATTAATTAATATGAATTAATATTAACTAATATTATAAAAAATAATATTTTTAATTATTAAAAATAAACTAATAAATGGCTTCAGTTTAAGCATACATTAAGAATTGAACAGAGCAGCATCTACGATAAGTGTTAGGGATTTATATATTTTCTATTTTACCTTGAGGTACTTGAGAGACTCTTGGGCTCAGCGAGTTGGCATCGCCCACGGGGCCATACACACCATTATCAGCCTGGTCTTTGATGTAACAGAAAACAGATGGTCATAATAATGCTTCTGAATTACATCTTCATGTGCCCTTCAAGAACCTCAAGGACACATTACAAAGAAGAGGGAAGGGGAGGCATCATAGCAGACTAGACAGTACATAAAAAATGGCAGACCAAGAATAGTCCAAAGTGAACAGGTGAGTTTTGAGTTGGTGCAGGGGTTCCCAACATTTGGCAGCTTACAGCCCAATTAATCCACCACAAAATGTTCCACGGCCCATATTCATTTTATTCAATATATTCATTTTATTTTTGCATTTTGATTACACAAGATATCCTTCACTGAATGTACGGCATAGGAAATTTCTACAGCCTTAAGTGACATTTATTTTATATTTGTCTGAAACTAAAATCAGGTGCCAGAAATGTGCTCCACGTGTATGTTTCCACTGATGTTTCGCTGTACAGATTAACGTATAATCTGATTTTTTTTTTTAATCTTACTTAGTTTGTATTAAACGCTATTAAAAAGTGTGAGGTGTGGTGATGACTGGTTAAGTATAGCATACCGTTCATTTACTCTGCTGAGGTCCGTCTCTGTGGTCGAGTATAGACGTCTAGCTAAATAGCTAGGTTAGCTCACTGCAGACTCACCTGCATTAGAAACATTTCACACAGGCCTGCCATGAAGTGCAACACTGTCATCGTGTTTTGTGGCAGTGAAGTAATACAGTTACATACAGTAGCTAAATGGAAAGTGTATTTCAATTTAAATTTCTGTACATCCCATTTTGTCACCATATCTTGACATGAAAACATTAGCTAAGGCTGCCACAACCATCTGAATTGCAGTTGTCTCATAAAATACCTTTTAGGGTACACCACCACGAATCAAATAAACATTTTATAACAATTTAGATTAAATAAAACCATAGGGCGACGAGGCCTAGGTATTCACAAGCTAGCACTGTCGGCGCGGATGTAAACAGGAAAACTTCCACAGCTACCGGAGCTCAGCTATCTTACATATCTTAGTTCCTGTCTAGCCGGGATTTTGGACTCCTACATGTCGAGCGCTGTTACAACTAGCAACGGGGGGGAAAGACTTCAGAACAGAAAAAACTGTTACTCACCAAGTACATTTGTTATATGGTCAATTTATTACACGACTTGTAGCGTCAAAATAACTCACGGCAATTTCATAACCTCACGCTTCCGTTTCGGAGTGACCGCAGCACACGTTGAACTTTTTATTATTGCATCCCCCCAAATAAAAATGAATAAATAAAATACATAAAAATAAGAAAAGGTCCTCAACAGTATGTAATTTCATATTATTGTGTCCATCGACGTTTCAGAACATCGTGGAACCTTTTTTTGAACCCTTGTTTCTTCAGTGCATTATCTACGAGGGCTCCGATGGACGCTGGGTTGTCTCACAGGCTCCTCCAGACTGCATCTTGGAGTATGTCTGATGTGATATGCATTTGCTTTGATTGACCTAGTGCTTGTTCTAGCATTAACACGATAAGTGCGTATGTGATGTCCTGCAGTCCTGCCTTTTTCAGCCATTGGTAGAATTGCCTTATGTCTGCCACCTCTGATATTTGTCAGTGGTACATTTCATTTAGGGGCTTATCCTGCCATAGCAACTCCACTGTTTCTACACTTATCATGTCTCCCTTATGTCTGAGGCAGTCCCTTAGCAGCTCATACTTGGAGGCCATTTTATGGATATTTTGTGTTTCACCCTGGACTCTGGATCACAGACTGTGTAGACCACTTCTTCCCCTCTTTCCATCTGCATTGCAGCCTTAGGATATGGATTCTTGGATGTAGTGTCTCATTTATTGTGAAGAGTTGTATAGTTTTGCCTTCAGCTCTCTCTTGGCCAGATTATTGTTCTTGCTGAGTTTTTCTGATGACTACATAAAATAGAGAATACATAAGAGTACTGAGATCTATCACCTCAGGAAGGCATTTCCAAAAAAATCTAAAAGTTGGGTGGTGGGCATCAGCATGTTTTAATTCTCATTTTTTGAAATCCTTGTCTAAGTGACTGTCTTGTTAAGTGACTATTAACAATGTTCTTCCCGTGTGCTGAAAGCTCACTCCTCAGCGAGGAGACTGATAGTTTTGTGTTGGAAAAAAGCATACACCTTCAAAACCTACAGGTGAAAGAAGACATTTTGTATTGTATCAGAAAGAAATTTTGGAAACGTATTTTTTATTATTAAAGTTCCTCAGGTGGAAAGATGCATACACATCTCAAAATACTGTATGAATGAATGTTCAATTTATAAAGCACCTTTCAAGGACGCTTTTACAAATTTAACACAGGTACAAGTCTTACACAACCAATCACACACCGGTGAGAAGCGGCAGCCAATTGCACACAGCGTACTCGCTACTGGAAGCCACAGCCCCCTCGGGGACTGAATGGGGTGCAGGAAGGGGAGAGAGGACAGACGCTAGTGACAGAGCACCATCCACCACTGGGCATACAAGCACACACACATTCATGCAGACACTCTGACAATTGCTTTTTTTTTTTTTTATAGAGACACACAGTTCCACACTCAGGGAGAAATTGTCAGGGAATCAGGGAATGCCAATTTACCAAACCTCCATGTTTTTGGAGTGTGGGAGGAAACCAGAGACCCCGGAGGAAACACACAGACACAGGGAGAACATGAAAACTCCACTCAGATAGGGATTTGAACCCAAGACCCAAAACATGATTACCACCAAGCCATTGTTGAGTGTGTTTCTATGTTGTTTTGTGTGTGTGTGTGAGGAAAATGGTGATAAAGAAGTCATGGCTGTTTTTCCTGTTTAATTGTTGCAACTATTGCAGTTATACCAAACATATGCAAAATCAAATTAAAAAATGATAATGATAACCAGAATCGTGTCTGGTTGGTTGTTAGAGGTTACATCAGCTTTTTTTCAAAACAGTATTCAGTACCAGTTTAGGTTTTGAACATAAACATGTTTTGAACTGAGTTTCACCCCATTGTAGCTTTGGAAGCCCTTTGAACAGCTGATGAATTACCTCTTTATGGAACGTCATGTTTATCTAGAAACCTTGTGAACCACCTTGTGATCTGTACACATGATATATTGTAGTGTCCCCTTAAGGAAATTCTTGTTGAACTCAACATAGAAAAAGGTATTTCAGGGGACAAAGTACAGCAAAAAAACAAACAACCAAAAAAACCTTTGTCCGTACCCAAGGTAAATGAGGAAAAGTAGCCAGACAAAATCATTTCTGCATAGCAAAGGTTACTTTATTTGCACATGGGACAGAACTGCAAATTGTTGTAGTTGTATAAATCTGTGGAAAAACTGAAGTCTGAATGCAACCTATTATGAGCAAGCACAGGAATTTGCTTCAAAATACAAATGCAGTAAGAAGCCCGGGGATGATAGCTGCAAGTTTCATGATGAACGGATATTAGGCACTTAGTGTTGAAACATTTTGGCTGGTTATAAATCAGAACCATTTCAGAAGCAACTCCAAAATGGAGCCCTTGGAGCTTTTAGGTTTATAACACTGTATAAAAAGGTACTACACCACATCACAGCTTTAGATTGTAAATCACATTGTCGTGTATGATGTGCATACGCAATGCTATGGCTCATTCGTAACCCTTTAAAAGAGGCTCTCCACATCTCCCATTTCCACCACGACGGTCTTCAGCTGTGAGTAGTACTCTATGGTCACCAGTCCGTTCTCTCTGCCAAAACCTGGAGAGAGGACAAAGAAAGGTTGATGTGTCCTGCGACTTGCAGTCCTTCAGTTTACAACACAAAGTAAAAGAACCAATACATGCCATAATCAAACAATGAGTCACAAGTTTCCACTAGCTATACCTGACATCTTGTAGCCTCCAAATGGGACCTCCACTGGACTGACATTGTAGTTGTTGATAAAGCAGGTTCCCGCCTGAAGGTTTTCAGCCACTCTGTGGGCCCGAGCTATATCCCTAAACATAAGCGGAATTAAATGTTACGTTTCCTGAGGAAACACCACAGTGAAAAGCCTGAAGTGAAGTGAAGGCGGCAATAGTGATTTTACCTGGTGAAGACTCCAGAGGCCAGGCCAAAGGTGGTGTTGTTGGCTCTTTGCACAACTTCCTCCTCTGTGTCAAATGGCAAAATAGACATCACAGGCCCAAAGATTTCCTCCTTCACACAGGTCATGTCATCCCTGCAGTCATCTGTGTGTGATGAAAGGACATATTACACACAAATTCATAACCTACACCAGCATGCATAAATCATATGGTTCCTCACTAACCCAGCACACAAGGGGACAGGAAGTACCCTCCTTTCAGCTTGGGATCACTGGGAATGAATGGCTCTCCACCACACAGCACCTTGGCTCCCTAAAACAAGACGCGAAACATCTCAAGTTCCTCTGATGCAAAGTAGACACCTTTGCAAAAATTACATATGCAGTTATGGAAAATATGAACGTGGCCGATATGAATATATGAATGTGGTTCATGTTCATTTTAAAAGGAGTGTGTGACAACACCTGCTGTTTCGCTTCGTTAATAAAGCCCAGCACTTTCTCCATGTGAGGCTTGCTGATCAGAGCTCCCATACGCGTGCCCTTCAGTAAAGGATCGCCAACAGAGATGGCCTTGGTCCTTTTCACCACCTCCTCCACAAATGGCTTCATAATCTCCCTCTGCACAAACACCCTTGTGCCATTGCAACACACCTGCACAAAAAAAAAAAAAAAAAAATCAGTAACATTACAGTATTGCCTCTGCTTATTCAGCGTAGGAGTCCATTCATCTAGTGAAAGCAATAAAATGAAATTACTTTACTCCTACAGGGTTTACCATTTCTGCATTTTGTGGTTGGTCCTGATGTCAACAATAAAATTCTATCTACTATAAAGGCACAATGGACTTATCAGCAGCCCCTGAATCAGCACAAATAATATATGTCGGCACAATAAAACAATGGTATTCAAATCCAAATCTGATAATGCTGTACTTGATTCAATGATTCATGTAACTGCTTAGCCAATCTGTCATCACGGTTGACTCTTGAACATTGAGGACAGTGCTTTGAATACCTCTGCACTTACGTATACAAATATACCACAGAATATACATAAGAACACAAAACCCATTTGGGCATTTCAAGACAGGAAAGTATTAATACTGCAATTCTGACCTCTCCCTGGGTAAGGAAGTTGGCCATGAGAGCTCCCTTGATGGCATTCTCCAGCTCACAGTCCTTAAAGATGAGAAGTGGGGACTTTCCACCTAGCTCCAGAGTCACCTGCTTCACTCCTTTAGCTGACATCCCCATGACCTTACAGATGGCACATCACATCAACACCTTTTATACGCCATGTTTTTCTCATGGGGGCACTGAACAGAAAAAAAACTCCTCAATGGTGTAAAGGCACTATTTTGAGCTCATGCTTGCTATTCTTACATAAAGAACTGGGAAAATTTACATAATGAATGTCTATTGAGTATACTGTGTTAATGGAATAAAGTCAGTTGCTATGCTAATGAAAATTAAATTTAAATTTTTAGCTGAAATTTAATTTCAATTTAATATAATTAAGTAGCCCTTTCCCACTGTGGCAAAATTATTTTGGATGTTTACAACAGGTTCAGGAAAATATTTAAAACACATTCATGCAATTTATGTTTATGAAAAGCTAGAGTTCTTCAAATATCTAAATGCTTATCATAGCAAAACACAAACACATCAGGAATTGTTGAGCTGAATCAAGTTTGTTGCTGCAGATCAAACACAAACCTCTAAAATTTTGGGGTTCTCGGGACAATATATTTTTTTTAATGCATCACTCATAGTAATCAGCATCATATACACTAAAAAAATAAAACATAAAATAAACTAAATGTTTTGTCCTTTATACCTTCTTGCCAGTGGGCACGCTGCCAGTGAAGGACACTTTGGCCACCATGGGGTGGTGGCACAGCAGAGTTCCAGTCTCTGCTGCTCCCTGCACCACGTTAAACAGCCCATCTGGTGCTCCAGCCTCTTTATAAATCTCAGCCAAAATGACTGCAGTCACTGGAGTCATGGGAGAGGGTTTAAAAACCATGGCATTACCTTGGAGAAGAGAGAGAAACAAGACAGACTTGAGTCAATAACGATAGCGTTAGGAACTTCTGGCAAGCATGCTGGAGTCTTGCTAAACCTAGTGCAGCTGGGAAGCGTCAGCTATGAAGACACGCTAGTGTTGACAGTAACAGTAACATATCACACTGTGCACATACCACAGGCAAGGGCTGGGGCCGATTTCCAAGCAGCGATTTGGAAAGGGTAGTTCCAGGCTCCAATTCCCACACACACCCCGAGTGGCTCCCTACGAGTGTAGGCAAAGGAGCCCCCAGGAAGCTGAATATGCTGCCCTGATGATGAGAAAGAATTCACCTTGTACAATCACTCATAAGCAGCAAAAATACACTGCATATAGAGTTGTCTACATTAATAAGACTTTCACAACCGGCTCAGACTGGTTTAGAAGTAAGAAAAATATATGTATTAGCCAATAAATGCACACACCATGCATTTGTGGAACTGTCAGGTAAACGGATTTTACCTGCTAGTGTGGGAGCAATTCCGGCATAGTACTCGATACACTGCCAGGCCACGTCAATGTCCACCTCAGCTTCAGTGATGGACTTGCCATTATTGATCACCTCCAGTCTTGCTATTACAGACCTGCGTTCCTATTCACATGGAACAAGATATTTGACACATTCTGAATAGGTTCATCCAAAATGTAACCCAAAATCTAATATATTATATAGATTATAGACACTGTATCTTTTTAATTGCCTGCCGCATAGCACTACAACCTGAAGTTAATTAGTTTTTGGTAAAAAATAAATAAATAAATAAATAAATAAATAATTTAAATTAATCAAAATTACACACTTGTTGTAACAGCTATTAACCATAAATTGGGTCTGCACAAAGAGTAAATTTGTTCAGAAGAAATCAGATGTAATTGTTGTTTAAAAGCATACTAACCTTTCCTTTCAACAATGCTACAGCTATGTTTGCTACAAATAACAAAATTCCTACAATTTAAGGACATCTATGAATAAAATTTGGGATGTTATACATTTTAACTTGTCTTTGCATTCACTTCTTGGAAGCAAAATGCTGCAAAAATAGATAACATGATGCTTCTGTGACAGGTCATTAATGTAATGATGTTACATCATATTACAATATCAGCTCTAAATGAAAAGGTTTCTCCAAGTGCAATCTGCAACATACGGTCCAGTTGTATTAACCAGTAAGGTAACCTCTCTACAAGGTTGCATTTCTACCTGCACATCAATCACTCTGAAAAAAGTCTAAGCACTAAAATATTTGTGACTTTGGAGGGAGGCGTGAACTGTAAACTCGATTACAGCAGCTTATTAAAAATCGTCTCTGCATCGTGTATGCGTCTCCAATTTTAGTATTGGTTTCTTTACCCTAATGATACGAGCTGCATCTAGCATGATCCTAGCCCTCTCCATCCCAGACAGTTTGCTCCATTTCAGGTAAGCGGAGTGTGCACTCTTGATGGCCTCGTCTACCTCCTCCTCCCCACAGGGAATCATGTCACACAGCACTCGACCTGGGAAAGCACGGAATTATACATGGACGTGTGCACACAAGTTCAAATGGAGTTTCTTCACTGTGCTTCACGATTTGAGGCCGAGTTTGGATGGCAATGACATGTGCAGTGCGATTTTAAACGCGACATTTTGACCTGTGGCGCGTCGTTAATCAGTGACAAAATACGCAGGACAGTAAAGCTGGGGCAGTAAATCTTGTGGTATCTCTGAGGCTACACGTAGACAAATGGAAACGTTCACCTGAATGAAGTCTTACCCGTTGCAGGCTCATAGACTGGTTCAGAGTTCTTCGTGTCCTTGGACTTCACTCTCGCCCCACCCCAGAAGTTCAGGGGCTCTTTGACAACCACATTGCCGGTGGATAAATTGTGGAACTCGGGCAACGAAAGAAGCGGTGGCTGGGCCATTGTAAACTGAAATGTTCACCTATAGATACAAATTTTAACTTCAGTAAAAGGGCGAAAAAAACAAGCAAGCTAACAAACACACAAAAAACCCCATTATGCTTATATCTACAATGCTGCAGTCTGCAACTTGACCGATAACATCTCAGTAGCTATATCTGCACCTGCTATATCTGCTCCACGCATCACATTTAACAGTCAACAACTAAGTAGCCACTCCTTACTAGTATTACATAATACGTCAAAAACTACTGTAGTTCGTTAGTTATGCAAAAGAATGCATCTAAAGCCCATAACAGTGTATTATATAACGCTAGATTCAGTTACTGTTAACTGTCATATATTTTTGATCAACTATCTGCAAATAGAATAATAATCAAATGCCTACCTTAGCGTGAGCTCGACAGCGTTTGCGAGTTTGTACAATAGAAGGCCTGCTGCAGCTTTCTATTCCCCTTTAAGATGCGAACGTAACGTACGTATATGCGTCTGCTAGCCAATCAAATCCAGCGATAGAGGTACTGTGTTTACGTAATATATCCAGCGGTAGATATATACTGTACTCTGTTTACGTAACAAATCCAGCGGTAGATAAGATGGGCGTAATGGAAGTGTTGAACTGTCGTTCTCGCTTTTAATTGCACATTTGGTTTAGCATGTTTAGTTGATCTGTATTAAGTAACGACACGCGATCATCATACAAAACGCAAAAATATTTGTTAGCAGTTCATTTGCAAATTGCAAAATTCTCATGTTGTATGTAAAAACAACTCATGCTTCTGTAGTATTCGTGTGTGTAAACTTGACCGGTGCCACAATTACTTCGACCATTTAATTTCTTGCTCAAGATCTACCTGAAAACAGCGTACTCAAGGTGTAAAATTGTTTTAATTTCAGTACCGAACGTCAGCACGAAAAATAGAATTAATGCATAATTCAAAACTGAATACAAGTTAATGGTTTAATTCAACTCTCCTCACACACATAAATAACCAAAATCCTAAACAAAAATAATCTTTGAGTTTAAAGACAGTTGTTAAGTATTACTTGTCTAAGACCTGCACTCAAAATACCGTTGAGTTAAAACTTTTTTCTGCAATAAAATGGAAAAAAAAACACTGAAATCTCCATCTGTATTGTGCTGGACAGCCACAGATTCCCCTGTTACAAAATCTATATGACAAACACTAAACTTTACCATTTAACCATAGGTGAACTATTCAGTAGCACTTTGTTTTCCATGCAGTTTGCCTAAGGGACCAACAAGAGGACCATAAATGCAGAGTTAAAACTTCAAACAGTTCAGATCTGCTTATTTTTGGTGTTTGTGTAGAATTATTTTGGTGTTACACAGCAGTGCATGACATTCAACATTACATTTTTTGTGTTAATCTCCAAGAAACAACTTTTATTTGTATTACATCTTTACATCTGCTATGCTATCCATTTGAGAATATCTGAATGCATAACCTCCAAGTTATCAAGTCCAAAAATGATCCAATTTGTTCACCCAAATCAGAAAACAGTGAGACTGCAGTGGTAGCTGCTTCATTTAAATATAGTTCTCTGGTATTGAAGGAGTGTTGGCCGTATGCTGCCCACTAGAGGGAGCCATTTCCTGCAACCAACAGAAGAGAGCTTGCTTATTGTCCTAAGAGTTTATGAGAATTTGGCAGCTTGTGGAGGTGGTCCCAAAAATCCACCAGCTTGTTTGGTTGCAGCACGAGATGGAGCCAGACCCAAAATCTTCTGGATGTTCTGAGGAAAGGGGTTTAATGAAGAGACCACAGATCAGAAATTAAACTACATATGCTAAATTATTCACTGAAACAATTTGTAGAACATTCATATGCGATACAAAGAAAAACCTTTAAAATGTGGCCATTCTCCAGCACATAGATATGTTTAAATGTGTTTAACTGAGACCACTGCATTTTAACTATGATTTCACATACATTCACTTTGATTCTGCTCAGTGAAATGAAAATGAAATGTGCCATATTTTGTCAATTGTGATTTTTACACCCCAATCGAAATTTGTCCTCCGCTTTTAACCCATCTGTGCAGTCAGAACACACAAACACACACACTAGTGATTACTAGGGGGCTGTGGATCACACGTGCCCAGAGCGGTGGGCAGCCCTAGCCCGGCGCCCGGGGAGCAGTTGGGGTTAGGTGCCTTGCTCAAGGGCACCTCAGTCATGGCCTGTCTGGGAATCGAACCCACAACCCTCCAGTCACAAGACCAGTTCCCTAACCGCCAGGCCATGACTGCCCCAGTTAAGCAGTGGCAGACCTTTTAGGATTACCTGTCTAATGGACATGGTGCACAGGATGTAAAGGAAGATGAAGGAACAGTCAGTGTAATCTTCCCCCAGAAGATTACGGTGAGAAAGGCCTTGGATGTAGGACAAAGGAACAAAGGGCAGCTTCGCTACAACTCGACCATCAAAGCTGAAATGAACAAAAACAAACAAAAAACTGTCTAAAACAAAGCACTTCAGCAACTTCGTATTATTCAAAAGTGTGATTAAAACAAATGTTATATAACTCACTGTATGAAGTATTTATATGAGCAAGTTCACTTACATGGAATTGAACATGCCCATTAACGCAGTAAAGCAGAAGCCAATGGCAAACATAGACTTCATTCGCACCTATAATGCAAAATCATTTTAATTTAGACTTTTAAACCTAGCTAAACTTACAGAATATGTTTAAACAAGAATCACATGCTGACACACACAGACACACATTACTCTTTTACCATTGAGAGGTCTCTATTATTGTTCTTCAGTTTCTCCTCCTGTCTCTCTACGGAGCAGCAAAAATAATTCAGTTAATAACCAACCTTCTTCAGACTCTACGTTTTTATTACCGTCTATGTGAAGATATTGTCTACTTGAAGATTGCATGAGAACACAGTAACTAATGTCCTCTCGTAACATACCTATCTTTTTCTTCTGCTGACGGCCAGCAGACTCCGTGATTGTCTCCTTCTTCTTCTCCACTTAACCAAATAGAAATACAATTATACTTTCACCGGATGCATTTCTAGCTAGTAAACCAACCTTATTGATTAACGATGCCTAGCAAAGGTTAATTTCATACAAATGCAGCTAACGATACTTACGCTTTTTGCTTTGTTTCTCTACTTCGGCCTTGAGCCTCTTGTATTTATCTGTGCGGTACACCAATACCCATGTTATACCTACAGGATCAGAAGAAAATGCATTAGACGTCCATCAATAGACCAGAAAGACAGGAATACGGTGAAGCTACCAAGCTAGCTAACGAGCTAGCTGGGTTAAATTATAGCTCGCTAGATAGCAGCTAAAATGTAATTTACTTGAACTTACCTTCTGCCAACAACGCTGTACAAACGGATATAAAGACAATAAGTATTGTGTCTGCAAACATAGTGCTCATATTGACCAAGTATGAAGTTGTATAATCTAGCTATACAATAAAATATGTAGTAGAGGACGTGCTAACCACTCCGGTCAATTAGCAGCGTCAGCGTTAAGTGACATTTTCTTCGCTGGTGACTTTGCTTGTTGTCATGGCAGCTCATTTCCCTCTAGTGGTCGAAACAAACATCAACGCGTTTGAAACCAGCGAGGTTTGCCATGTACGGGGGTAACCCAACATCTCTTGTTAGTTTTAAATAAATGTAAAGCTCATAAAATTGAATGCAACATTTCACGCAAGGAAAATGGCTAGTTGTGCACCTTGATCTTTCCGATTTGAGATGATAAATGTATTGCATCAGACTTTTGTCTCCTGCCAATTTTACTAAAAACGTGATCTGCAATCAAGTTCTGTTATAAACTGACATTTGTATATCTTAGAATTTGAAATGAGGAACACACTCGTCTAAATGCATTAACATAAAGATAACAAATGGAATATATCACTATCCATCTAGGAAACTAGAAAGATATAGGCACTCTGCAATTAACCAATTTTGTTTTCATATTTACAACAGAAAGTTTAAATTGCAACAAAAAGTGTAAAATTGACTTGTGTTTCGTATGCTGTATTTTGCAGAATTAATGTAGTATTAATGTTTAATGTATTAATGTTAATCACTTCAGTGATAGAATGAAGTATTTGCTCACTTGTTAGCAAAAGTTAGGCTTTAATTAATGAACAATAGACAATAAGTTTCATTCCCCAAACAGGGATAGGATATATATAGGCCTATGTTTCATATGTGTTATAGGCTATATGTTTTTAACTTTAAATAATTTTTAACATAGCACCACACAATTACTTATATATTACCCAAAACATAATTCCCAATAGTCTCAATTTCTGTTGGGACATTTGGATGGCACTGTCAGAATCTGGCATAAATAACATAAAAGCACGGATCCATCCTGCCTAGTATCAACAGTTCAGGTTGATGGTTGTGTAATGGGGGATATTTTCTTGGCACACTTTGGGCCCTTTAATACCAACTGGGCATTGTTTAATTGTCATAGTGTACCTGAGTATTGTTACTGACCATCCATTTATGACTACAGCATGCCCATTTTCTGATGGCTACTTCCAGCAACATAACGCACCATCATATCATCTAAAGCTATTTTCTTAACATAACATTTAGTTCACTGTTCTCAAATGGCCTTACCAGCCACCAGACCTCAACCCAACAGAACACCTTTGGTATGTAATGGAATGGGAGAAGCTGGCAAAGTTGCAAATTACATATTATTATATTTATATTATATCAAGTTGGACCAAGATCTCTGAGGAATTGTTCCAGCACCTTGTTGTATGTCAGAAGAGTTAACATGGTTCTGAAGACAAACTAGTACCAGCAAGGTAGGCCTACGTCTTAAAAAGTGGCCGCTAAGTGCATATGAGATAATTTATTTATTATAAAACATATGGACATTGGTTTTGGGTCTTTCTAGAAAACAATACTTTGGTGGACATTTTGTGAATTTAAATGTCTTATTTAACTCTACAAGCAATTGTTAAGAATATACAACTAATAGGTTCTGTTGTAGGACGCTGATTTACCTTTAGTCAAGATGATCGTAATAAGTTTGGCTGCACTAATATGGACAGATCGTTTCCCATGCGTCCGACCAATCATAGATTTGTCACTCCGTGGTTAAGTGTCACACACACACACACAAACACACACACACACACACACACACACACACACACACACACACACACACACACACACAAAGGAAAAAGCTAGGCAAAATTGAGAGGAAGGGAGGAGGAGCGCCCGGTTTGCTAAAAGCAGCGTTGAGCGTCTGCGCGCACACTGACAGCAAGCATGGCAGGAGACAGCGAGGCGAAGTTGGACAGTCAAGATGAGCACGACAACGCCGTCCGTCAGCCTTTCCTCATCGGGGTAGCTGGAGGCACTGCGAGCGGAAAGGTTGGCATTTAAATTTTGTTCTCCGATACAAAAATAAAACAAAATGAAACACAACAACACAAATGAACATAGACACCTGATTGGGAAGCATCCACGTATCTGTGGATGACGACGCGCCGACCGCGTGGCTCATGTCAGACCTTACATGTGCTTGCTAAGGGTTATATTGTCCGATCAAACTTTTAGTTTAATGCAACGTAATATAGTAATTTTACTGGCTCAATATGTTTTATGTAAACAGTAGTGGCAGTAGAAGTAGTAGCCTGTTTGCGGTTTACACGTATTTTGTAGTTTACTACAGAAAACCATAACTTTCTAAATTACATTTTTTGCAACCTTCTTTATCATTAACAGTACATGTAAGCAAGCGATGCTGAGGGTAGAAGCAAGACGACATATTCATCATTTCTGCCCATTCAAATTCTACCATTGTATCGTGTTTATCATAGCCGCATGGCTGGCCCACCCGGTATTCACAAACTGCCAGACTGGTCAACTTGTTAACAAGTATTTAACCAGAATAATTCCCTTTACGCCATTCTCGTCATTCAGTATCACGACGAATGTGAAATATTTTATATTATTATGCTACTGTGGGATGCTGTGACTGATGTGTAAAGCAGATGGACTAGGTTAGCTAGCCAGCTAGCTTTTGTTGTAACGCTTCATTCCCTTGTCGGGCTCTTTGCGCAAGCCTGTCTATATATTCAGATTCATTGAATTAGCTTACAGATCATCCCATAGTGTAATTTTAGTATGTATTTCATTTCGAGCTATAATAACAAAGTAGTCATGTTGCTGTGAAATACAGTTAACAGCTGAAATACACGTTTGACTGGATATGGCACAGACATTGGTGAGCGTCTTATTTTAAACATAACAGTCGTAAAGAACAACGAGCCCTTTGTTAGATTGGTAGCGACATTGTAGTTTGAATTACTCTTACATGTCTATGTATTCAAACGTTTTACTTTTGCTTAATTTATGAACAGAGCTACTAAATATAGATATTAGGGAGTCGGTACAGGTAAACGGTATCGAGGTCAACGGCACCCCAAACTGAAATGATATTTTGTGGCGTGAACGCCTTATGTGTCTAAGCCAAGTTCCTGAAGCGATACAATAACACAATTATTGCCACATTGGTTGTTTACACGTGTTCCTCATGAGTGTGTGTACTGGAATAGTCCTAGTACCAGCTGGCAGGTGCTGCATCTCTGCACTGCACTCACACCGCACTGAAGTCAGGGCTGTTATTGGGCTGCGCATGTGTGTCTCAGATATTTGCTTGCTTTCGATCTCAACTCTTAATGTTATGTCTTCGCCGTGATCCTCTAAGGACACCATGTTGATTGATATCGGAGATGCTACTTCTGCTGAACACTTGCCCTCATCAGATGTTTATACTTAAATCAATGTATGTAGTTCTAAAGAATGAACACTTTTTTCCCCCAATGTTTGTTCTGCCAAATGGCGAAGCTTGCTTTATACAGTTTGCTTATATATGCTGGATGTAAGAAATTCAGTCTGTTCTTTCTGATCTTGTTAATGATCATGTGCCATGTCAGTGGTGCTCTGTTCAGTCTGGGTGGCGTTGGCATTACATATTTAAACTGCAGTGGGGCCTGTTGGGTACACAGAAGAGCCTCAGGCCAAGGCAGAAGAATGATTAGTCAGCACTGGCGAGGGCTGGACAGTTTTCTGTTCTTTTGACTACAAAGTTAAGTGTCCGTGGCCCAGGAAAGGGGATTCCCACCTCAGTGATGGGGTTAGGGGGTTAGGGGTGACACTGGGGAAAGCTGAGTTTGAATTTTTTGTTGGTAGTTGACCTATGTGACCTATGTCTAAATACAGCACATCCTGTATTAGCTGTATTTGGTGCTAAGATTTAATTAGCTTCTATTTGTACACATTTTGGAGGCTTTGAATGATTAAAAGAAAGCATGGAATGACATGTCAGAGAGTATACGTTTATAATTTGTTACAAATTGTAGTAACAGCTTGAATACTTGCAGATTATATGTTGAGTGGAATGAGACGGGCAGTGCTACAGCTGGTAGAAGCTTTGGAAGGTATGGTGGTCAAGTCTGAGAGACGAATAGACAGGCATTCAGGCAGGCCTAGTGGGTTCTGTCTCTGTCTGTATGGATTTTGTATGTATGGAATTATAGTTAGGGATTTTTAACATTGTTCCCAATACTTTACATACTGTTGTATCACCACCACCACCCACTTTCTTTATATTCATATCTTGGATTTTTACAATATTGTGACTCAGAAACCTGACTGCTAGTTTACTGTGTTGACTTTAAGCAGCTGGAACTAGCCCAATCTTGTCTGTGGCTATAATATGAATAGCAGTTTGTAAATTGTGCTGTTGTAAGGCTTCTGTTGATTCTTACACTTGTTGAAATAGTTATTACAGTGCACTGTTTTTCACTTTACATTTCACATATAGCTTTATTCAAATGAATGATTAGACCAAAATATTGTTGGTTAAAACCTGGACCTGCATATTTTTCTGAAGATAGCCTACTTGCAGAAGTCCTTTTAGCAGTGTGTCTAGTCCGTGTTCATGGGTGGAGGGGAATTTGAGCACAGGTGTCTCATTAGGTGGTTTCTGAAAGAGAAAATGCAACAGTTTTTTGTCAGCATTCAGAAATATGAAAGTATCTGATGCAACAGTTTTTCAACCAGAGAACGGCTAGGCAGCTGCAACACCTGGGCTAACTTTACGTATCTTTCTGTAATCAAGAGAGCAATCTCAATAGACATTTTCAATAGCAACAGCTCTTTAGCTTATTGTTGTAGGGCTTGGTCAGTATCAAAGTAGTGTAGATTACACAAAGACAGGGTGCTATCAGTGTAGCATGAATTTAGCACACTGTTCTGAAGTGGAGTAGACTTGGTTGAAGCTAGTCTGAAAGACTAAAGACAGCAATAAATATACACAGAAATATACACTAAATATTCATATAGCACTTTTCAAGAACCCAAAGATACTTACAAATGTCAATACATGATACATGGAACATCAGACGACAGTCCAGAAAACTCATACATAGAGAACTTCAAACTACTGAAGAGATTGTACTGAAAAACAAACATACAGAAATCGCAGATGGAAGATGGGAAGGTGGGTCACTCAAACAGATGGATGTCAAATGTACTCTTGCATGGAACTGACGTCAGACCATGACACACCACCAGGGAACAGGATATAACTGTATACGGTATATACAGGACATACTGATTACTGTCAAAACTATTTTGGGTTCAATCTCATGTGAAAAGAAGTCATAACTATACAAAATAAATTGGAAGAGTGAAAGTTCACTTAAAGTGGAAGTTAAATGGAAGTTAAAAGTGGAAATTAAATCTTGATGTTGGCAAGGCAGCCGGTTACATTGCAAGTAGTCGCTGTTTCAGAAGAGCCTTTAGCCATGAGTTCAACTGTATTGTTATTCATTATAACAAAGCCTCATGGCATTATAACTTGGCTTATTGCTTTTGTAAATACTGTAAATGCAGACAGTTATAAATACAGAATGAAACTATCTCTAGCTTACGACCTTTAAAACACACACAAGTCATTAAATATACCACTGAGAAACCAGAGTTCATCGAGTTCTGAGTACGTTTACAGTCAGGAAAGCCATGAAAACCAAGAAATGCTAAATATCCATGTCACTTCAGATACATATGCAGTCTCTATACAACATTATCCTCAAATAAGAAAATCATTTTAAAAGGTCAAACATATTTTTAAAGACATAATGTCTAAAATGTATTGATATCAGAATAATTTTTATTTTATAAAGCTTACATTAATCTTTAATATATGTTGTTTAGTCATCAGTCTGTGGGAAGATTATGGAGCTTCTTGGCCAGAATAAGATTGACCATCACCAAAGGCAAGTTGCTATCCTCAGCCAAGACAGCTTCTACAAGGTGCTTACACCAGAACAGAAGGCCAGAGCCCTCAAAGGACAATTCAACTTTGACCATCCAGGTAAGATGATTGTAATGTAATCGCAGAGTTTGTTGGTTGAAGACTGTTAATGACTTACAAACGTAATAAGTGTATAAATTACACACCATTTTTTCTTTAATCTTTCAACTTTTTTTCTCAATTTTTTCTCTAGTTAATATTATAACATTGTTTTCTAATTTGACATTCTTTTTGTAGCTATTTATCTAGTTAATGGCCTGTTCTGCATTGCCTAACATGTTTCTGTGAAACACAGCTGACTGACTCCCATTATTGTTAATTAGCTGTGCCTCATATTAAAGATGGGGCAGTCATATTAACATATTAATGATGGGGCAGTCATGGCCTGGTGGTAGGGAACTGGTCTTGTGACTGGAGGGTCGTGAGTTCGATTCCCAGACCCGAGGCCATGACTGAGGTGCCCTTGAGCAAGGCACCTAACCCCAACTGCTCCCCGGGCACCGGGCTAGGGCTGCCCATCGCTCTGGGCACGTGTGATCCACAGCCCCCTAGTAATCACTAGTGTATGTGTGTGTGTTCTAACTGCACAGATGGGTAAAAAGCGGAGGACAAATTTCGATTGCGGTGTAAAAATCACAATTGACAAAATATGGCACATTTACATTTTAAAGCAAAATGTCCAGGAATCGTATGTCCTTTTCATAACTTATGCTTTACTGATTAAATTATTGTTCACTGTATTATGCATATGTGAGTATAAACAGCTAGTCACAAACAGTTATTTGTAGTCCATTTACCTTTACAGACCACCCCTCTGTCTGTGTGTGTGTGTGTGTGTGTGTGTGTGTGTGTGTGTGTGTGTGTGTGTGTGTGTGTGTGTGTGTGTGTGTGTGTGTGTGTGTGTGTGTGTGTGTGTGTGTGTGTGATATCAGTCTTTAAGCAATGATCCTGTGGTAACCTTTATCCACTTTTAGAAGCTCCTAATGATACTTTTCTTTCTCACCCTTTTTTCCTCTTGTCCTCAGATGCATTTGATAATGAGTTGATAGTGAAGACACTCTGGGACATTATGGAGGGGAGAACAGTTCAAATTCCTGTCTATGACTTTGTTACCCATTCCAGGTCGGTTCTTGCTTCTGTTTCTGGATTGCCACAGCAGCTATGATTATGGTTACTTTTGTTTAGCGAATGGCTGCGTAATTTGGCAATCAATGGCAATATGTTTGTGCACACAGTAGCCCCACTATGTTCTTAGTAAAAGAAACGACTAATGTGAGTTATACTTAATATAAGTTATATAAGCATGTTTACTTGCACTCCAACAATGCCTGACTCAGCTATAATATGAAACAGCCCCCTTTTCTATCTGGCTATTTATTGTATTGCTTTGGGCTGTTCCTTTCCCACAGGAAGGAGGAAACAGTGGCTGTATACCCAGCTGACGTGGTCCTGTTTGAAGGCATTCTCATGTTCTACTCGCAGGAGATCCGGGACCTGTTTCAGATGAAGCTGTTTGTAGACACGGATGCAGATACGCGACTGTCACGCAGAGGTGGGTGGGACAGAAAAGATCCATTAGGATCCATTAGGAAACAAAATGGCACTTCTCTCAGGTGGTTTTGACATTCCACCACATTGGTTCTGTGGCATTTGTGTTTCTCAATTGTCATTTGGACTGTTTCCAGTTTTATTGTTGTTCTGTTTGTCAGTCTTGAGAGACATCAGTGAGAGAGGACGTGACCTGGAGCAGATCTTAAGTCAGTACATCATGTTTGTGAAGCCCGCCTTCGAAGAGTTCTGCCTGCCAGTGAGTTTAACCTGAGTCATTTCTCATGTCACCCTTCATTAGCTGACCACGTTTCTTCCAGTTAACAATCTTGGTGGAAGCCATTGGTGTTCACCTTTAATATCAACATAGGACACACAACAAAATAAACACTAGGCAATGTTGCTTTCTTACTTATAAATTTTGCTTTGGTAGTGGAAAAGCAAAACAAAAGCTAAAAGACAAAACAAAAGAAAAATTGTTACCAAACAATGTTTTCATATTAACAGGTTTTATGTTTATAAATTGGCTTTGACCTTTTGAAATACTATTAGTAGTTTCTAAATATCTATCACAAATGTCATAAAACAGACAGGTTTGAACTGAGGTCTGTGGTCATTTTGTGCGTATGTTTTTTTTTTTTTTTAACAGCTATTCAGTTTAACGTTCTTCCTGTCTTTATGTATTCCTGTATGCTTTTAACCACTGCTTTTTCTCATTGAAGCAGGTGTTGTAGTTTTTTGTGATATTTTTTTTAATTTACTTTCAGTTTTTGCTCTTTTTGTGACTAGCACACATGTAATGTTTTATTTGACGTTTGCCAAAGAGACAATGAATGTCAAGGGTTGCTATAAAAAGTATAGTTATTTATTATATTGTTATTAGTATAAAATATTAGTTTAAAAGAATACATTAGAAACACATGAGCATATTGCCTTTTTACAAAAAATGTCATCTTTTCGCTTCTATTTTTTAATATATTGTCTTTATATATTGCTCCTAATGTTCCTATATATGCCCTAAAGCATGCATTTCCTTCATTTATTGTTTTTGTCACTGAAGGGGGTTCTTGTGGAGTCATGAATATATCGTGTGGAGTCATGAATATATCGTGTGGAGTCATGAATATATCGTGTGGAGTATGCCACTGATGGGGAACAGGTTGTGTAATACCAACCCAACTGGATCTTTTTCTCAAGAACTCTCCTGAAACTCTTTTTGTTTTTATTTTCTCAGACAAAGAAGTATGCCGACGTGATCATCCCAAGAGGCGCTGATAATCTAGGTAAGATTAGGAGTGTGTGAATGCGGGCATCCCTTGCTGTCCAGTCTGGTGGTTGGATGCAGCACGACCATGGAACGGCAGAAATGTTTTGCTTATCAGCCAGTCTGTTTTGGAATGTAGGATGTTTTGATGGTGCCAAGCAAGGCCATTCTCAGAGTCTGGACTGGGAGTGAGAACATTTGTTCAGTTGACGTGCCCTGTCATTCCGTTCTCTGAGGTTTGGTTAGTGCTGGTTTTAACAAGTGAAACCAGGCCCTGAATCTTTAATTTAATACATATTTAAATTAATAAAAGTTGATTTGTGGTTATGGCTTAATATCATGTAATATTTCACTGAATAGAACTGGCATTTTTTTATAACTTTGCGATAACCGTTATTTCATTTAGGTCGTCATTTTTAATATATATGTGGGATATAATGTCTGACCCATTTTTTTTTAACCATCTGTTTTCAGTTGCTATTAATCTGATAGTGCAGCACATTCAGGACATTCTGACTGGTGGTCTGACCAAACGGCTGAACGGTTTCCTCAATGGGCACATCACACCGCAGAAACGGCAACCACCGGACTCCAGCAGCAGGCCGCATTGACACCCCCGCACCGTCCGTCTCCTAGGGAACAATGAAAGGATGGTAGAGAACAACTGGAGGGTGGAAAGGAGGCCTGCTGTTTGTCAGTATGTACAAACAAGCACTGTATTTAATACAAGAAATGCTTTTGTTTGTGATTTTATTTTATTTATTTAATTTGTTTTGGTTGACTGCTACTCTTGATTGTAAAGGAGGGATGTTCCTTGGTCAGAATTGTTCCAGGTCAGTGTTGTTGTTATTTCTGTCCTGTTTATTTATTCCTATACTTAACCCTCTGCCTCCTCTTTATGGGAGTATTAGAGAAATGAAGGTGGAGGTGACTTTAGAATTTGCCAAAGGGACGCTACTTGCCCAGACCTGCACTGAATTCTTATGACTTGAATAGTACAAAATCTAAAAGACATTTCAAAATCACTTCTATAACATCCTTCTCTGTGTACCTTATACATTGTTGTAGTATTGTCTCCAAAGCATTCTTGGTGTGTGTTAATAATTCTTACAACCAAAAGTGCTACCTGACCATTGCTCCAAAGGAACAACCACTAATTCATACTGTATTTCAGCAAAAACTCTTGTTTTCTATGAGTAAGTCAGGGGTGAACGTGTACTGTAAAACAATGCTCAGTGGCCTGGCGTGACAGCTAGCATTGTCTGTTGATCTGACCCTCAAAGCCACAGCTCTGTGGCGTATTAAAAGCAGGGTTTCCCAAAACATGAAATAAATCCTGAAATAGATACAGATTGTTATTCAATATCAGTGTCCTAGTCTTACTGTATTTGATGCTGTGTGCTAATGTCTTTTAAACAGCACTTAAAAGCAGATGAAAAATCACTTGAAAATGAACTTTAAACTAATTTTCTTTAACTCTTTACCTTATGGTACTCTTTACATATTAAAGACTGCTGTCAACAGTTTTTGGCAGACCAAAATTTCTTTTTAATGATTTTAATTTAGTTCTGCTATTGTTCCTTGGAGAGTATAACATGCATGTACCATGATGCTACTGCAGTGTTTGTTTTATTAATGCAAAAAGGTTTACCACAGAATCAGTTTGGTTTTTTTACACGTTATCTAGTCTGTTGAAGGGCTCGTGGGGCCCCACTCTCCTCTAGCTCAGGATTCTGTGGTTAAGCTAATGTGTTCTTAGTTTCATGGCCTAAGAAGTGGTGCTTATCCTATCTTGCATGATATTCTGCATAAGCTGTTTCAGGGACTTGCATAGTGAACGAACCGCTTTTGCTCCTTATTCATTTCCTTTATTACATTTCCTTCATTTCCAGGGGGCATTATTGTCTCACAATACTGTTATATTGGACAAGAAACAAAATCCCAACGTCACGTTACAGCCCCTGACCCCTCCTCTCGGGTGTGTATGTATGTAGTCTGCATCTGTTTACGTCCATATATGTATTTCTTTTGGATGTGTGTTCACTCGTCTTGTTTGTGGCTGGTCTTGTCAGCATTATTTGTTGCACCTGGGGTTTGTTTATTTGGAAGGTACTTAATGTGTGTCAATGTAGTGTTTGTCGCTTGTCTTTGTCTGAGTCACTCCATGTGTTTTCTTGTTGTATGTTTTACTATAGCGCAAGTGCGAAGCTTTGTGTAAAATAAAGATGCTATTACCAGCGCATCGCGTCTTGGCATCCTGCCCTTCCCTCGAGTGATACCCAAACCCATAATGCCAGTACTAACCTTAACAAATTTCTTAGACAATTTTTCATTTTGTCAAAAAAAGATTTTCCCTCAGAAAGATAATTGTCGACCTTCTTAGTTATGTCGCTTTGTGTTTTCTGATGGGGCAGAAACATTTTCCCTTCTGCACTGCTGCTATGACAATGAATTGTTTATAAAGTTTAATATGGATTTGAAGTGATGATCTACTGGTTGGTGGACACACATCTGGATGTTTTCAGGGTCAGAGTTCAAATAAAAATACCCTACCTTCAGGGGTAAATGGTTACTTTGTCACTTGGTTAGGTAAAAAAAAAAGTTACTTTGTCACTTGATTAGACTGTCACTGGGTTTTGCTTATACCCTTTGAAACACAAGTTGGATGATCAAAAATTCTTTGTTTGTTTATGCCTCTGCTCATGTACTTTGTCACTGCTCATGTACAGTATTTAATGTGCACCAAAATCATTGTGTTCTGATTCAAACCACTGTTCACCAATTAGCTGGAGCCTCATAAGTAGCCTGCTTGAGACACTCTGCTTTCACTCATTTACAAATAAAACATGCTAAATATGTACACTTTAATCAGGTATACCCAAGGCTGGGTTCACACTGACTCTGTAAAGTCTCTAGACCAGCTTTTTTGGGGAAAAATGCAATATGCCTTATAACAGCTGCTCTTGACCATAGAAGTAGAGGTAAATCAGTCATTGTGAAAGACCCAAAACCCACCGCTCAACTCATGTTCAGTTCACATTCCTATGTGATTACGAATGGTAAATGCTACATAATCATTTCATTTTGCTGTGAGTTGTGGATTCCACTACAAAGGTTACAGACATTTTCAATTCTTGTACAATGTATTAATTGACTTATATTTTGTATTGATTTCTCAAACATGTATGTAAAAATGTTCATATAAACCAACTGGACATTTTGATGCTTTTTACTTTTAAAAGTAGCTTGCAAGTATGTTTAACCTGGTGGACCAGGTACTTGATCTAATGTTAGACAAGTGGTGCCATAAGACCATTATCCTTGTAGTGCAAGCACTTTTGTCATGATTGATTTATTCACGTGCAACCATGATTCCAGCAAATAGTGAGAAAATGGCACAAGCATAAGTCACTGGAATCAATAGTTTGGTAGTCAAAGCAGCAATTGCAAGCTGGCCTGACAATGCATTTGTGCAACAACTGCTTTCACTTGAAAAACATTAAAATTAAAAGTAGGGTCATGCGTTTGCACATCTTTGAAAGCATCTCAGTTATTCACAATGTATTGTAATGTACAAGTGTAAAAAAAACAAGACATGGCTTAGATGAAATGAAAACGAATAAATACATTTTTGTACCATGCAGTTTGTCATGTTTCACTGGTCATCAAAATGTTGAGTTGTCTGCTTCAAAAACAAAATGGTCTATGTCTTAGATTTTAATATGCTAATTAAAAAAGTGATGGTTAAAAATATTGAGTGGCTACCATTTTTAAAAAATTAAGATTTTCACTTTTAATGTTTTTGGGAATTGGTCAAAATACTAATATCATTATTGTGTAATCTAAATCGTGAGCTTGTAGGAACTGGTCATCGCAAGGACGTTCTAAGCATCATCAAGATGCGACTTTGCAGACGTCATCACGCGACTAAGCGCGTTTGTTGGTCGAGGCTTTAAGCGATTTTGTCAGGAAAAGCTTTTGTGCGTGTGGCTACAACGTTGTACGTTTGCAGAGGTGTTTCTGACTTTTAGCGTAGTTATGTCCACAAGCGACTTCTATTTAAGGTATTATGTGGGACACAAAGGGAAATTTGGTCACGAGTTTCTGGAGTTTGAATTTAGGCCGGACGGTAAGTAGTGCGCCATTTGAACTAAGCTAGCAAACTAGCTTTATGCTAACGTTGACTTTGCTCCCCGGCAGTGTAACTAGTTACAGGCCTGAAACGTTTGAAATACATTTTGGGAACGAACTTGCTAAAATTACTGTTTACTTATTAATAAAGTATTGCTAATTATGTATTAGTAGAACTATCTACCTAAAGAGATGAGATTGGAGTATATTAAATAGCTACTTAGGAGTTTGAGATTTCAGAGAAAGCGAGCACGATAGCTAAGCTTGTTAGGTAGCTTAGCTAACCAAACTAACCTAGCAAGCTAGTCTATCTATAGCCATGTCCTCACAATTGTTTTAATTTAGAAACACTCTTGTTGTACATTACACAACGCTGATGTTTGCTTGTGCTGGGGAATAAATAAACGCTTATAGTGTAGGCTTGCAATTATAGATCCCTCCAACGAATGGTGTAAATCACATGTATGGGGTTTCTCTGTTGTGCAGGAAAGTTGAGGTATGCAAACAACAGCAACTACAAAAACGACGTCATGATCAGAAAAGAGGTAAAGAGTATTTATATGGAAGATGAAAATAAACCTTATTCAGTTTTTAAATGGATGGTTTCATGTAGTCTTTCTTTATTCTAGGCTTACGTCCACAAAAGTGTGATGGAGGAGCTCAAGAGGATCATTGATGACAGTGAAATCACCAAGGAAGACGACGCACTGTGGCCTCCTCCTGACAGGGTTGGCAGACAGGTTTGTCTTTAACTGAAACACTGCATGTTTTCATATTACCAGACGCATACTCTGTATCGTAAAAGTTGCTATCGTTTTCTTTTCTAGGAATTGGAGATTGTTATTGGCGATGAACATATTTCATTCACAACCTCCAAAATTGGCTCATTGATCGATGTCAACCAGTCAAAGTAAGTAACAAGCACACTGGTTGTGCCTGAGACTTTAGATGTTGTAGTAGCTACTGATCTTGTTTAGCAGTACCCTGTGATGTATATTTAGTATATTTACAAGCAAATAATTCCTCTACAAAAAATTCTAGTTCATGAAAGCATGTTTTTAAATTTTTTTAACCACTGCTATGAGTCCACAAGCATGTTCTCTGCATGGTAATACAGCTGCATGGTCATATACAAGGATATACTTAGAACGCTTGGTTCTCTTCATGTTATGTGAGCACTTAAATGCATGCTGTACAAATAATGTGTGGACTCTGGGATCCATTTATGAGCAAATGAAATTTCATCCTAGGGGTGTTTGTTTCTTAAATTGGCACAAGTGGGACAACAAATGACCGCTATACTTTGGTAGACTTGAATACATTCAGGACACTAGCCTGTCTGCTTAGCTAGCTAGTGCTAAGTTCTTATGACTTAGATATTTGTTAAGGAGAAATTTTAAATAGAAGTGATGCAGCATTTCAAGTTTAAGCTGCTGTTGGCTATAGTGACTGTAGTAAATTAGGAAAAAACATTGATTTTTTATTTTATTTTTATTTCTCAGAGATCCAGAAGGCCTCAGAGTATTCTACTACCTGGTACAGGACCTCAAGTGTCTTGTCTTCAGTCTTATCGGCCTCCATTTTAAGATCAAGCCTATCTAAGTTCAACAGTTACTTCTCTTTGACCGTTGTTTTAAGTTGTTTGATCACTGTTTGATCACTGTTTGGCATTTGTACATTTGTTTATCTGTTGCTTTTTTTTTTTTAATAAATAGTTTCAATTTCAGAACCAGTGCTTTACCGCAAATTCTAAAATGGTTGAACATTAACTGCATAAAAGTTGCAATTTAATTTAATTTAGAAAATTGCCAGTAATGCATTTCATTGCTGCAATTGTCAAACAAGTAAAAAGATGACGCTTGTAAATTCAGATAGAAAAGTCAACCTTTACGAACACATCGTCTGGCTCTGATGTAATATTTTTTCCATCAACTCTTACACACATTACACTAATGCATTCTAACAATTCAACACTTAGTCACTGTTACTGCATCTTCAAAAACTCAACATGCCCCTTGGGTAATAAGAGAAAAGGTATTATATAAATTAATTTTACACAGATGCAATTTCCTATGCTGTTTGTGAGCAACCTCTCTCAAACCCTCACCATTTATTTAATTATAAATTATTTTCCAAGGTTGAGTGAAATACAAAACACTCAACTGTTCAGTTATCTAGTTCACAGAAATCGTCTACATCATGGTATAATTTCTAACTGATCAACATGATTTATACTATTGAAATAGTCTGGTTAAATTCTTATCTAGCTCCTCTAAACTGAGGTCTTGTGATACCTTAAATGGTCCTTCACTGTACAGTTACCATTGCTTTTCTCTGAATAAAAACTTAACTAGATTTAATTGGCTTTCCATCAATAACAGTAAAAATGTCCTCCAGGGACTTTTGGACACACTGAAGGAATTCATGAACATTTCTGGTTGGGTAGCTGGACACGTTGCAACCAATCCAGTCATCATGAACACCATATCCAACTCCAAAGCCATCTGGCACTACAGGTGCAAAACCACCCAGGCTGACAGCAGGGCTAGTGAGGGTGCTGGTAGACAGGATGTTGTGGTTTATAGCTGTATATGCTGGGTCCTGATACAGATTTGGCATTTCCATTCCTTTGGAATTAGACAGGTAGCGCATGGCAAAGAGATGTCTGTCAAATCCTTGTCCTGAAAATGATTCACAGTAACCAGAGCTCAACTGAGTTTGAGTATTCAGAACATATACAAGCCACTGTTATTACCTTTGAATTTACATAGTCCCTTATTTTGCATATTAATATTTTTAGCACTACATAATCCAACATTCCTCCGGCATTCTATAAAAATAGTGAACTAGCTGTCATGTAAGAAGGAATAGAAAGTTATGGCACTCACCCATGGCTGCCTCTTTGGTGAGCTGGCCGTGGTATTTGGAGCAGGCGTCCAGCATGCCCTGGAGCTGCTCTACGCTGTGCTGGCCAAGCTGCTGAACGAAGGCCTGGGCACAGCGCTGCGTGTAAGTGGTGGCGGGACGGATGGTCTCAGTGCGGCCGTGCTTGAAGGCTGCGGTGCTGCATGACTCGTATGTAGCGACGGTCTTGCCGTACTGGCGTAAGAAGCCCATCTGGAAGGCCAGCTGAGCAATGGCATCGGGACTGAGCTTCTTCTTCTTCAGCTGTTCTTTCCCACCTCTTTTGAACTCCATAGCGTGGATGGTGAGCTTGGAGACGGCAGCCTGGAAGTTCTCTTTGGCCTTTGCTATCCCGTGCTCAAGGTCAGGACTCAGCTTGAACTCCAGCCTCTGGACGGCAGAAGCAGAGTCTATGGGAGCGGGCGGGGTTGTGGGCCCAACCAATGGCCTCTCTGTGGTGTCTTTAAAGACTTCATTTTGGAAACGTAGGACGGCTACACCATCACCCCAAGAGTGCTCAAAATTAATGGCTGCCTGCCCATCCTTGCTTAAGATCAAACTGAAAGACTTATCGTACCAGCGATTGCATCCATCTCCATGAAGCATGTTGTGGGAGATGTGTATGTGGTCACGCATCTCCTCCTCATCAAGACAAAGACAAAAGAGAGCACTGTCCACTATCTGTACAGCCTCTCTGTTTCCTGCTTCTAGAAGTTTCTCCCGCAGCCCTGCCCAAACATCTCTGTTCTCACTCGTCAGGACCCCCACGGGACACACAGGAGCTGGAGTCGGGTCTGCCAGAATGTATTTGAGGTGTGACAAGATCTCGGTCGGCTTCACTAGATTACCATCCCTGTCCACCACATCGAATACGTACATATTGCCTCTTTTCATTACGAGTAGGTGATTGCCTTTCTGGTGCGTGCAGAGCTCATCAGTTTTGGGTTTGGGGATGCGTGTGGAGTTGAATAGACGGAAGTACTGAGACATATCCAAGGGATACGCATTAACCATATAGGCTCCAAACCATGAGACGGAGGAGGGCACCCATCGGATGAACTTTTTGAAGGAATCAGTATTGCTCTTAGCTGGGTTCAGGTGGAATACCTCTGGTTCAAGGAGTCCAGCACGCAAGGTCTTCATAAACCTCACCGCAGAGCACACTATGTTAGTGGCCCGAATGAGTTGGTCATTGTACTCAGGTTTGGGGTCAGGATTGAAGCTCATGAAAGGATTAAAGTTCAAGACCACAGATTCACGAGCACTTAGGTACATGTCGAACCATGGAGCTGGACAAAACAAAAAGGTTAGTTGACAGCTTGTTGGGTTATGAATACAACTAAACTGGCATAATCTCTTATTTAGGTAACCACCTATATCACCCCACCACTCTTCCCCTAAAGAACATTTCAAATGCAAAGCTTTTACTTCACTCCAAAAACCTCCCCACCATGATTCACCCAGGAACCAGTCAAATTCCACCACACTTGAAATAGTAGTGGTATTGAAGAGTTTGATTTAAGACTAGACACAACCCAATCACCTGAAATGTAGCTGGTGTGTTTATTCATCTTGTCCTGAGCCACAAGCTCTTCATGTAACTGCTTGCCAATGCCATTCTGGAAATCGTGTGCTAGTTTCACTGTATTGCTGTGCAAACATAACGGATGCAAAATTTGTAATGCAACTTCTATTAGCTTCTTTTAAAGAATGTTAGCATGAAGAATTACCTTTACCTGTAGTTCTCATCATCTAAAAGTGGTCTTTGAGCTGCTAGATATCTCCGTATTGTATCCTCAAGTTTGGGCACTGGTAATCTGAAGATTGAAAATAATTTTTTTTAATGCCACACTGACGGACATGCAGTTTTTTAAATCGAATATTCTAAAGAGGAACTAAAAGTGTGGCAGATGGGGGACATCTTTTTCTGTAACACAGCACCCTCAAACATGTAGTGCACTTTCACCTACATTTTTCAAAATGATACAATAGCAGTTGATTTATGTCAATAGCAGTGTCATTTAAATACACGAATGAGCCAGTAACGTGGCCCCTACTGTTAATGTCACCTAATAACGCGACAAAAGAGCATGCAACTGATAAATAAATAAAATATTAATAAAATCAATTAATAAAAAAGCAATTGTGACTTACCGTGGCAAACTCTTTTGGTAGTGCATAGTTGGAACAATACTTCTATGCAAGTATTCGGATCCCGCATCATCTTTACTGCTGTATTTTCGCTGATTTACCGCTAACACTGACCCTACACAAGTAGTTTTCAATGCCAAGGGTTTTAGCTTCCACAGTGTTGAAGTTATGTGTGATGAGAGGAAATATGCCATTATTTTCTTAGTTGGTTAGCTTTAGCTAGACGTTCGTAAGATCTTTTTGGCTAAGAAAACGAACTAATGATTAACAGCTTGGACATCTGCTAATTCAACGAAGGTAATGTGACTGAAACATAGCTAAAGTTGACTTTTATTGTATTAGAATGGTTACCTCCCACACACACGGACTACAGTAAGACTATAGTAATTATTTTACTACATCGACGTTTTCTATCTCCACGTGTAATCAAAACACCAAATCAAAACAAACTCGAATAAATTGATTTAATTTAGCTAACCGTTGAGTAATAATTGTCAGTCTATGTTTTGAACATTCACTTCCGCAAGTCGATTCAATCGTTCTGAATGTGCTGAAATAAAAGTCCCACCTTCTGTCAATAAATGTATAAACATACATTGTTTTAGTCACTCTTACAGGCTATCTGTTGTCATATAACCTATTGTTTAAATACATATGTGTGATTTGTGAAAAACCACAAATCATTTTTTTCCACAATACAATTTTCTAAATTTTGAGTATTGGAATTATGTCTCCACGCATAATCAAAATACTAAATTAAAATAAATTCGCAGCTTAAAATTAATAAAATCAACATCAAATTTTTAACCAATCTTGAACATCCACTATATTTGTGGCGCGATGTACAAACGAGTCCTTTTTTCCACAATAAAAGTAGCTATATACATTTTGGTCAGCAAAGACAAAAACCGAATTAATAATTCAAAAATAATCGCCAACAAATTAAGCCACCAAAGAAAGTGATTTAAATGATTCTGTAATCACGACACAAGCGCGCACAAACGCGCACGATTGGAGGTGCTTTTGGACGTGTTTAGCTAAACGTGGGTTCGGATTGGTTTAATCATAGACGACTGTGGAAATGATTGGGCGTTAGATTTCGTTCCGAGATGCTGTGGGGAGGGTTGGTAAACCAACTCATCCTCAGCAGCTGATTGCATAAATGCCACATCAGGTTACGGGCATCATCAGGACCATTTGTGCAGGCTTCAAAATACACGAAGGCAGACACATTAGGATATAGGTTCTTCTTCTATTGAGTAGTTACAAGTAAAAAAACAAAGCAGGTAAGAAATATATGGAACATAGTACCCAAATATGTTCTGGTTTAGCGAACATTGCATTTATTTCGGATGGCGGAGTTGCTAATGAGGATAAATGTTAATTGTTTGATGGTAGTTTCCTATAAAACTAGCGTTAAATGACTAAGATATTTACTAAGTTGTATTCTGTAATTTGCTCCAAATAGAGATGTTGCATCGAACATGGTTAAAAACAAATCCGCGCACCGCAGAAGATACAACTATGCTGTCTGCATTGCGGAATAGATGCATTTAATTCAAGAACGGTAGTGTGTCAGAGCAGGCGTGCAGATGACCTGACCCACTAATTATTCTGTGTGACATTTTGGGTCAAGGTGTGACGATCTGAATTGGGACATTTGGAATTTTAGGCAATGGTCAATTAATGTACGAACCACAGACTCTGAACACGTATAACACGTATATTTTATTATAAAATCATGTTGCGTGTTTGTCTCTCTTAGTATCTGAAAGGCAGCAATGGGGTCTCTCAGTCGGCAGGAGTTCTTCCAGGAACTGGCTTCAGGTTGCTTGCTACCGACTGCCCAACAGGGCCTGGAGCAAGTCTGGCAGTTATTACTCATCTGCTTACTGTGTAGATTGCTGTGGAAATTTGGTAAGATAAAGACTATTAGTACATTTTATTATATTGCAACATTGCATGTACCCACAATTGAGCTAAAATGTGGCATTAGTAGAAAAGGCTTTGCCAGTCGACTTATGAAAGGCTGACATTTTCTCTTTTCTCACCGGCAGGCCACTTGCCCTCATACTTAAAGCACCTGAGTACGATTGCAGGTGGCTTTTATGCACTCTATCTGTTCTTCGAGCTGCACATGGTGTGGGTGGTGTTGCTCAGCCTCCTTTGCTACCTCATCCTCTTTCTGTGCCGGCATTCCAACAGCCGTGGACCCTTCCTCTCCGTTACCGTCCTCATCTACCTGCTGCTAGGGTGCGCAAGTCACAAATCCTCTTACATATGTGAACTTCCACTTTAGGACACGTGTGGCCCAGTGAATAATCTTTTATGATTGTTTATTATTATGTTATTTTTATTATAAGAAATGTTCCTCTTTGCTGAAAGTGAAATCTTGCAGGCTTATGTAATCCCATACAATATAGCTCTATATCAAGTTGCTTTCTTTTAAGTTAAATTTTCTATTCACTTTAAATCTTTTAATAGTCACATTTATGCATTTGGCAGATACTCTTAACAGAACAATATTTATCAATATGGAAGTGTGGTACCTGAAAACCAAACCTGTGTTCTTGGTGTAACTAGCACCTTGTTGTACCTATCTGAATTATGTAGTGAGGAATTACAAGGAACCTGTATACACATTCTACATTATGTTTCAGGGAATTGCATATGATGGACACTAACAGTTGGCACAAAATGAGAGGTCAGTCTCTAAGGTTGCAGTGTTCTTAACAGTGCGGTCTGTTTTCTGTTATAAGCCTTTTTCTAACAATCATGAAACCATGTCCTTTGCTTGAAGGGTACAGAACACATACTGCCCTTAATGCCTAAGTTTTAATTAGCAGTGGCATGAGAAGGCCAAACAGATCTTTATGGGTGACATATTTACCTAGGTTCCCAGATGGTTGTTGCCATGAAGGCAATCTCTCTTGCCTTTGACTTGGACAAAGGCATCGTGAAGAACGTACCGTCCCCAGTGGAGTTCATGGGCTATATTTACTTCGTGGGAACAATCATATTTGGCCCCTGGATCAGCTTCAACAGCTACAGGGATGCAGTAAAAGGTCGAAAACTTGTGAGTAATAAAAACATGTAATTGTAGCTCAAGATGTCTGTTTGTATGCAGAAATAAGGAGCAAAAGATTATCGATAACTTGACTCCTAAAGTTCCAGTCTGTTTTCAACAGAATGCATCCTGGTTTGTGAAGGTGGTGAGCAGCTGGATAAAGAGTCAGCTGTTCCTGCTGTTGTCCAATTGTGTTGCTCCATACCTCTTCCCCTACTTCATCCCCATCTTTGGAGACAAGCTTCTCCGGAGGTAAGTAGAGACTGTATCTACATGGGAGAAGAGAGGGTTAGTTTCAAATGTAACTAAATGAAAGAATCCTGGTTTTCTGATTTGTGTTTTGTTGCACAAATTTGTTGTTTGCTGCTTTTGTGATGATCTTACTTCAGTTTTGTCTTATCTAATAATTTTTCGTATTTGTTTTTAACGTCTTCTCCCAGTAAGAGAGGGCGAAAGATCAGGTAATCCTTTGTGCGCTGTTTCATCTTTCAGACATATTCAGACAACGTTTTTTTTTTTTTTTTCTCAGACAACGATGAATTGTGCTATCTGACTTAAAATTGAACAGGCCTCAGCATTTCTGTGCCTCTGTACATAATCAACACAGAAAACTAAGGACAGTAAATCATTACATTTTAAAAGTTTATACCTTTTTAATTACTGAAAGGTCAGGGTTCAGAGCAGGGTTCAAGTTCTGATAGCTAACAGCTGAATCTTTATATGTGCAAACTTTGCCATCTTATGTGTCTTAATAACATCCTTTATTGATGTGTTTATCTTATTTTATCTAACTGCTTCAGAGGCTTGGCTGCAAGGTAAAGCATGTTTTTAAAAGATTTCAGACTTCTGATTCAGTTCCTTGCTCTTGTAAAAGGGATAGAAAGGCTAACTCCAATCTACAATAACATTCCCACTTTTTGTCAGGTGGTTGCTGGCCTACAGAAATACCCTGTCCTTCCACTTTAGTAACTACTTTGTGAGTTACCTCAGTGAAACTACCACCACATTGGCAGGTGCTGGCTGCACAGAAGTGAAGGACCATCTTAAATGGTTTGCTCAAACACATTTGTGCTTTGTCCTATTTACTGACCAAGCAATTATTTTACTTTTCCTTCGGTAGCCCTAAAGACTGTCTGTGTGTCCAATCCCATCGCTCTGTATTCCACAGGGATCTTTCGGTGGCTAAACCACTAAACATTGAGTTTCCCAGGTCTATGGTGGAGGTGGTGACTTCCTGGAACCTGCCCATGTCTCATTGGCTCAAGACGTGTACGTATTGGGCAGCAGTTGGTGTGCCTCATTTAAAGAAACTTTTCATTATTCAGTGATTTTAATAGACTCCCAAACTGCACTTTTAACTTGGAAATCTATAGGCTTTATTGTGCTGTTCCTCCAAACATTCAGATGTGTTCAAGAAGGCTCTGGCATGCGGGGTGTTTCCAGCTGTCCTCCTCACATACACAGCTAGCACTCTACTGCACGTGAGTGTGTGCCCCTCTCGTGCTGATGGGGTTCCTCTGCAGCCCTTACCACCATATGTTCTCAATGTCATTTTTTTACCTGTGTGATTTGGTGAGTTTCTCACCAGTGGGTTGTTTAATTGTCGTTACTTTAATTGATGCCTTCAGGGAGTAAGTTTCCACATTGGAGCAGTGTTGTTCAGCCTTGCTTTCATGACGTATATTGAACATGGTGAGTGACTACAAAATATTTAGATACAAAATCTCTAGTGTTTAATGAATGCCTTTAATATGTAAGTAATATTATTATATTCATACATAATTCCGGTTAGTGTTTATTCAAAGAGGTTTTTTGCTCTGTATAAAGCGATTTTGGCAATTTGTTGCCTATATTTAAACCTTCAACATTAATGAATTCGTTTAAAACACGCTAACTAAATGTTATACCTATTCTGATTTTGATGGTTTGCTGTCTACAGATATTTCACAGCTTTATGGCAGATTATACCCTAATGACACAACAGTCATTCAGTGTTGTGTGTTTGAGTGACATCATACTTTATGCTTCATTTCTTTTGTAGTGTTGAGGAAAAGATTGTCCAGCGTCTTTAATGCATGTGTCCTCTCCAAGAAATGCCCACCAGACTGCAAACACCAACACAAGAAGGTGGGGGTGCATTTATTTCATGATTAATACACAACACAGACAGCAGTCTCTTACCACATGAGAAAAGTGTTAATATCTAGCACATACTGTACGTGCCATTTAAAACCAAATTAAGAAAATATCTCTGAGAGTTGGCATTTTTACAGTTAAAATCTCAACGCACAAATGCTTTTCTTTAGTCCACACATGATCTCCCACCTAAGAAAGAAAATCCTCATATATTTTTACATTTTTTTTACTGTTAAGATATGTGCTGGTACGTACAGTGCTAGGTTTTCTTATATTGGGAGCAGTGCTTATTAATTCAGATTGATTAAGTGCTGTCAAGGAAATCAGTGTTCCTAATTTCACAATGAACTTGGAAAAAAGTATAATTTACTTTGAAATGCTACTTAAAAAGAGAAAAGAATTTCAGCATATTTTCCATAGATGGTGGTGGTGGTGGTGGTGGTGGTGAATTCTGGGCTAAAGTTTGGGATTAATATGTAAGAAAGGGGCAGCCTGTGCAGTTTTATGAGGTTTAACTTGAGTAGTACATGCATGTCCTGCTGTGTGTCCTGCATTCTCAAGGAATTCTGGGTGTACGGTATTAATGGAGCCTTTAGCATGCTGGCTGTACTCCACCTGACCTACCTGGGCTCTGTCTTTGGATCCAGCGCTGATGATGTAGACTTTGATGGGGTAAAGTTTTACTTGTACTTTATACAAAGATATACTTTGTACTCTGTAGTTTTTAGATAGTCAAAACAAGTCATACTTATTTATACAACACTTATAAAAGACAAGTGTTGGTGAAAAGTGTTTCACAATGAAATCTTGTAAAGCAAAAAAGTAAGAAACAAAATTCAAGATAAAATAGAAATAAAAGAAGCTAGCAGGCATCTATAGTAATATGTTAGAACATGCAGTCTGATCAGAAACATTTCTTTGACAGAACAGATCCAAACCGCCCCCCAAAATAAGATCTTAATATTTGAAGACATCTATTGCAGGGAAAGTTTAATTAAAAACTCTTAGTGTTCAATAAAAATGGTGAGATTGTTAGTGTTTTGGGGCAGTGATGGAAAAAACTCACCTTTAGACAAAGAGAACAGAATGGCCAAAATCACTGGGTTGGAAGATCTGAGATCGTAACAGATGGAATAGAGGCAGAGTAGTTGAGTGATTTCACTTGTTGCCATATAGGGCTTTCAAACAAATAATAATAAAAAAATTTAAAGTTAATATTTCTTTGCTGTTTCTGAATAGATTTGAATCATAAACATCAGTGGACATAAGTAAGAGATTGTATACAGTTGTGATCAAATTTATTCAACCCCCACTGAAATAAAGTGTTTTGGCCAGTTTGACATTGATTTTGATCATTTCAGTCATCTTATTTACAATTATATCAAAGAGGCACTTATAAATTAGACAAACATAACATAATATTTATGATGGAATAACCACAAATGTCTTTACTGTGCTCACATCATTATCAGTTTTATTCAACCCCCTAGTGACATTATTTTTTAGTACTTAGTACAACATCCTTTTCCAGTTATGACAGCTTTCAAGCGTGAAGCATAGCTTGACACAAGTGTCTTGCAGCGACCTATGGGTATCTTAGCCCATTCTTCATGGGCAAAAGCCTCCAGTTCAGTCACATTCTTAGGCTTGCGCACTGCAACTGCCTTCTTTAGGTCCCACCAGAGGTTCTCAATTGGATTTAAGTCTGGTGATTGCGATGGCCACTCTAGAATGTTCCAGCCTTTCATGTTCAACCATGCTCTAGTGGACTTGGATGTGTGCTTCGGATCATTGTCCTGTTGGAAGGTCCAACGTCTCCCAAGCCGCAGGTTTGTGACTGACTCCATCACATTTTCCTCCAAGATCTCCTGGTACTGAAGGGAATTCATGGTACCCTGCACACGTTGAAGCTTTCCTGTACCATTAGAAGCAAAACAGCCCCAAAGCATAATTGACCCCCCGCCATGCTTCACAGTAGGCAAGGTGTTCTTTTGTTCATAAGCCTGGTTCTTCCTTCTCCAAACATAGCGCTGGTCCATTGTCCCAAACAGTTCTAATTTAGTTTCCAAAACCTGTTCCAAAACCTTTGTGGCTTGTCCACATGACTTTTGGCATACTGCAGTCGACTTTTCTTGTTCTTTGGAGTCAGCAAGGGGGTGCGTCTGGGCGTTCTGGCATGGAGGTCTTCGTTATGCAGTGCGCGCCTTATTGTCTGAGCTGAAACTTCAGTGCCCACATCTGACAGGTCTTTTTTCAGTTCCTTAGCAGTCACGCGGGGATTTTTCTCCACATTACGCTTCAGGTAGCGCACAGCAGTCGCGGTCAGGATCTTCTTTCTGCCACGACCAGGTAACGTTTCCACTGTGCCCTTTAACTTGAACTTGCGAATGATACTTCCGATAGTGTCTCTTGGAATATTTAACAACTTCGCAATCTTTTTATATCCATTGCCATTCTTGTGAAGAGCAATAACCTCTTCTCTTGTCTTCTGGGACCATTCTCTTGCCTTCACCATGCTTGGAAACACACCAGTAGATGTCTAGAAGGAGCTGAGTATCACAGTCCTTTTAAATCTGCCTAATTGGTGCTTCTCATGCTTGATTGCTGCTCGTTGACATCCACAGATGTTTTCAATACCTGATGGAAAACACTGGAATGAACCTCTGTTCTTAGGAGTGGTAGTCGTAAAGGGGTTGAATAATTGTGTCAATGAAGAAATCACAAAAAGGCCATTTAATACTTTATGACAAAAAAAATTGATGCTATCTTAGTTGCATTTAGTTCTTTAACAAGTCCTTGTAAGATTTCATTATGAACACAATTACAAATGTGCACTGAATTCCATAAAACCCTTCGCAGCATTGGGGGTTGAATAAATTTGATCACAACTGTAAGCAATGTTTTAAATTCAGTTCATTTCTGTGATTTTCTACACAGGATGGCATGGCCAGTCATACCATTCATAAATGGACAGAGCTGAGCTGGACGAGCCATTGGGTGACCTTTGGACTTTGGGTTTTATACCGTCTTATAATGTGAAAATGGACATATAAGCAAATATCAAGACATTGAAGAGGGAGCAAGTATAAAAAACAGGATGTTTTGTTTATGATTTGGACCTGTCATGATGACTTCACTGTGAATTCCTGATGCACTGGAAAAATGAACAAAACCTCAAATACTGAGAACTTTGCTACTCTTCTGATCTTCAGTATATCTTTGATACAGGCCCTGAGGCACATAATCACAGACCCCTATAAGTGTCGTGATGACCCTTGCTTTTCTTATCTCGCACAAAGGAGTTACCGTCACTCAACACATAAAGCTACATCACTTTATCAAGAACAATCGGCAGCTCTTGGAGGCTGTGACATGACTGAGGAACTGGTTTCAATCTTTTTATATAGTCTAAACCTATTTTGGAATAAGGATACATGTTCCATTGCATCAAAAGCTGCTTTGATGATGATACTATGGTTTTCATCAATATCTTGCACATCCGGTACGCACTTGTAAACCCATTTAATCTTTTTAATGCTGTGATGTGTTACTCAAACAAAGGATTGAAGTGATTTCTACCAATTATAGAACACATTCACTTTTGCTGTTCACATACTGTTACAGCAACTAATCTGGATAAAGATTAAACAGCTCCTTGGTTGTAGATGGACGTGGAGTCAGATATACTTTCTTTCCTTAGAATTTTAATAACTGAAACTGAAAGGGGGGACATCCTTTGTCTTTCCAGCTTGTAAAGATGATCCCAGGCACATCCACCCCAGCACACACTACAGGGTGCATAATTGGGTACATACCTGGGTTTGCCTGCTGGGGGTGACTGACAGATGACTTCCTTTTGCTCCACTAGTTCTTTTCTCTCACTCTTAAGTCAGGACAGGCATTTTATCGTCTCTATGAAAGATTTCTTGATCATTTGAAGGTCTGAGATGAAATTGTTTATGGATGAAATGTCCTATTTGTGTTCAGCTCTGAGTGGCTAGAAAACCTGGTAAATTTGTTGACTGGTTTTTAAATGTTTACATAATGTTATATTCTTTTTTTTAGCACTCTACATGCTAGTATTTGAAACTTGAGAGTAGTTTTTATTTATTTAGGCCTACCTTCTTTTCACAGATGTAGTTCAGACATTATTATTGTGAATTAGATAGATTGATTGCCTCGTATTAAGATGTGCCAAATGGAGCAGACAACTAATATTTAAATAGCAACCATCTCAAGTGTTATCATCTGGAGATTTTTGTTCCACATCAGATGTTACATCACATTTTGTTACATCAGTTTCCTTCGTATTGTTATTTATAGCATTTTCCTAATGAATAACTAATAAAGACTTTCTATTACATTGGCGTTTATGTTAATGTATTCAGCATGTATTCGATGAAAACAGCGCACCTAAGAAGTTAATGTTTTCGCATGTAGTACGTTTCCTCAACTGTAGGTGGCAGCAACCTGCAAGAATCTCCACGTTGGTTAAATATGAAAAAAAGATGCACTTCATATGGGGCAACATGGCCTTGTCCTCGAGCATGGCTTTGTGTGGTCGATTAGCAGGCCGAACCGCAGGCCTCCTTGGTCATAAGCGAGGGACGGGGGTTTTAACCCGGAGACTCTATGTCGCCACCAGCACACAAAACGGTGAGTATGAACGGAAGTAATAATTGTACATTTTCAATACATTCAGATTTTGAAGTCATGTTTTAAGCTAGCTAACGTTACATTCCATCAATGTCCGCTGGTTAGTCGGGGAACACCACACATGTTTATAACAACGTTTTACTGACTTCGTTGTAAACATTTTGATTGCCAGGCCAGGGCAAGGTCTTTTAACCCTCGCCTCAGTCCAAGGTTAACGTTGGCTGGTATTCACCCCGTACTGAGGAGCTAGTTGAAGGGGACAGCTGCATGGACATACAGCCACGGAGTTAATCCCAGTACTGCGGGGATAGCCGCACACAGCGACCGACCAAACGGCAGTAATGAGAGTCACTGAGGGGAAAACAGCAGTGTCGGTGAAGCAACCCCACATACATGCGACCAAATCACCGTGCGGCACTTTAGCGAAGCTAAAACTCTTTTGCCCTTGTTCAACGGACGGTGCAGTTTTCTCATGGTTTTGACCTTGTGGCGATTATAGCATGTTGGCTATATGCTTTGCCTGTATGGTGTTTTCTCATATTTGCGTTTCTTTTTCAGTGATATTTGCCCATAGGCGTAGTTTTGGGGGAAGTGTCCCCCCAGAAATAATTCCTACAGGTTGGGTGGTGTGAGCAATGTCTACCACCCCGCACAAAAAAAGAAAAAAAAAAAAGAAAAGTTGAAATGACACCTACGCTATGTCTAACTGCTGATAAAATTAAATCCTCTACAGCTCCTGTCACATAAGGAGGAATCTCAAGGTTAGGCTCTCGGTCACCTCCTATTCATCATAGTCCACAATATGTCTATGATCTAATATGAATACAGTTCAAATATTGTGTGTTGTTACCAAGACCCTCCTTAACTAGTCCCTGAATTCTTCATTGGAACTTTTTTGGCATCATTTCAGCTGAAAACCTGCTTCTTCTCACACTTCCATCTTTCCTTCTCAGAACTCATTCTTTGTGTATGTATTTATTCATGCCTGTTGTACTACTGAATTGTTAAGGTGTTATGAAGCTGTCATGTCATTATTTCTAGCTTGTGTAAAGCGTCTCTGTCTGTCTCCCAGAGCTGAGGTTTAAGCTGGACGAGAGGACTGCCCACAGCAGCCTCGACCTCTTCAAGAAAGACACGGGTGTGATATACCGCGTGCTGGGCCTCGACCCCTCCCACGTGCAGGACACCCCTCTCCGCTTCCGTGACTGGGCCGTTGTATTTGCTGACAGCCATATCGAATCCGGCCGCCACTACTGGGAGGTGACGGTCCAAAAGTCCCAAGAATTCCGTGTGGGCGTGGCCGACGCAGCGATGCCCCGGGATGAGTGCGTTGGCACAAACTCCTCCTCCTGGGTTTTCTCTTATGTACAGCGGAAGTGGTACACCATGACCACCAATAAGCTGGTGCCTGTGTCGCTGGTGGGGAAGCCGGAGCGAGTGGGGTTGCTTCTGGACTTTGAAGCAGGTTTGCTTAGCTTAATAGATACCCAGACAGCCAAGGTGGTCCACACAATAAAGACACAGTTCCAATCACCAGTCTGTCCGGCGTTTGCACTATGGGATGGGGAAATACTCACACATTCTGGGTTGGAGTTGCCACCAGGGCTTTAAAAGGAAAGCCAAGACCAAAGGATCAACAAGGCAATATGGAAAGCCCATGGCTCCAACATAAAAGCAGTACCTCAAACCCCCCCACAGGGTCATTCTCAATGAATTAAGCAGAATATCAGATCTCCTGATCCTAAAGCAGCAGCAGCCTTAAAGTCTTTAACAATAAACAAAATAATGCGGAATAAAAATGCGGTTGAAATATGGGACTGATTTGCATATCATACATACTTGAATTGTTAATAAGCTCGACATTTCCCATGTTATTAGATGGGTTTGGTCAGACTCATACTGCCTATGTGGAGAAATGTATAACAAGTACTTGGAATTGTACTCTTGATGAACATTATAGGCGAATTAACTTTTTCAATAAAATAATCTCCTTAGCATTGTCCCTCTTTGTTTCATATGTTGTGTTTTGCACCCTGTTCTCTATTTTAGGCAGAAGAGGTCTCACTGTCACAAATCCGGAGACGTTTACCAAGCTTTTTAAAAATAATAGAAAAAAAACACATAGAAAGAAGAACATTTTGTCAAGATTTAATTTCAGTTAAATTGTGCTCAATGGGGAATTTGTTGGCAGGTACTGTACATTGTTGCATACAGACAATACACCATCTGTAGGACGTCACATAGAGCAGCACCTAAGAAAATTTAAATACCTGTCACACTGTGTGTGTGTATATATATATTAGGGTGCCCGCCAAAAACGAACTTCTGAATTTCACATGCGGTACCCTCTCAGTTTGTTATATGGCATGATAGTAAATCACTGTAATTTTTTCAAATTTTTTATTGAATATTTAAAGGTGGCTCAATGTGTATAAAGTTAACACATATTGGTTAATATACGATAGCCGCTAGTGCTGGGCAGTTAATGTTTACTTTATGTCTCATCAACCAATGTCAAATTATTAATGCACTATCATATATAATCACAACTCAAATTGTATTATTTGAAAGTGAATTCACAACTGCTTTAACTAAGTTTATGCTACAGCCAGTCCAAAGAATTGTAAAATTCACGCAGTCTGCGATGCTGTGCTGCTACTGCTAGTGCTGAATGTCATCTGCAACACTGCCAGGCTCTGCAAATAATGATTTCCTGGCGACGGGATATCTGGCTCTGTGGCTCAAGACTGCCTGCAGAAGATACTGTTTCTGATCTTCATTTGTTGTAATTGAAGTGTTGAAGTCCTGCATCAATTTTACTGCTCGCTCTGCTCTATCATTTACCACGGCCAAACTGTCAACATATTTCTTTGCTTGTAGAAAGTCGTCACATTTCTGCCAAGTGTCAGGATCTGCTTGTGTAAGGAAGTCTGCATTCAACCCAAGAGTGTGAAAGAATGATATTGTTCTGTTTGTGACAAAGTCTTGGAGTTCCTTTTCAGGAATGACACCAGGTTCAATCTCGATCCGTTTTGGTGGCTTAGTTTCATCAGAGCCGGCTTTCTGAAGGGCAGTAATCATATTTCTTTTGATGTTGCTGTTCACACCATCATCAAAGAATGCAAGAGCGATTAATTCTTCACTCAGGTACCATAAGTGTCTTCGCCATATAGTATCAACTTTATTCATGTTGAGCCACCAGTAAATATTAACCTACAGCTCTGAAACTTTGCAGTGTTTATAAACAAAGCTGGCACTACAATTTGGGAGGGTACCACAGTCAAAATTGCCAACTTTAATTTTTTACATTGGTTTGGCGGGCACCCTAATATATATATATATATATATATATATATATATATATATATATATATATATATATATATATATATATATATATATATATATATATATATATATTGTTTACACATTTTAAATAGCAACTAAATATTTACAAATGCTTGAAACCTGTCAATGCACAGTGTACATGTATTTAGCATTCATATTTCCTTTAAATATAGATCAATTAGATATCTCACCCCATTTTAAATGTGTTTTATCGATAAACTGGTACGTTTAACCTTAGTGAGGCTAGTGCACTTTAGTACTTAACATATATTTACATTAACAAGCAAGTTTATCAGTATTTGCTGATATTTCTCTTGGACCCAATCATTGAAATTATATAGAAATCTTCAATCCAATCTTGATATCTGCCAGTCAGTTCACAAATTTTATTCTATGTGAGCCACATTATAAATATATTGTCAAAGTCTTTAATTATCCATCTAGAGTGTTGAGAACCAAAAATAGGGAAGAATCCCAAATATGACAAGAGTGAGAGTGTAGAGTGTTCTTCATGCACTCTGAGACATCACTCACTCATTGTGCGTGTCAGCTCTGTTTGATCTAAATAGCAACTCAGTCCATGACTGGAGCATTACAGGAACCGTGGGTCCTTCTCCAGTGGACATATCCACCCGACCATCGACCATAAACTTCCCAGGAATATGTGTAGCTGAGAAGCAGTGTCATTTATCAAACAAACCCCTCCAGGATCTTCATGTTCCTGATGTCTTCTGCATCCAACACAGGACCGCTGGGTGTCTGTGTGCTGATCTCCTCAGGCAGAAGCACGTGGGAGTACATATGCTGGTACTGATTCAACACCTCCACCACTCTCTCCTGCCCGAACTGCTGAGCGTCATCCAGCGGCGTGTTTCCCCACCTGAACAATGGTGAGGAGACGTGTCTTCCCACTTACGTGAGAAAAACAATCAGGGATAAAAAGGTATGCAGTCTTTTTACCTGTCCTTGACGTGTGGATTCACTCTGCATGTGCCTGTTAAGAACTTAACAGCTTCCAAATGACCTAAAATGGAAATGAAGCGTATCAACATGTCATATTTGGAACACCGTGTTCAAGAATGACTCAGTGAGTCTTTTAATGAATCGATAGCTACAATGACTGAGTCTTTGATGAATGTAGTTAGGATGACTGAATGAGTCTTTGATGAATTGGGTGATTAGAATGACTGAGTCTTTGAAGAATGGATGGCTACAATGACTGAATGAGTCTTTGATGAATTGGGTGGTTAGAATGACTGAATGAGTCTTTGATGAATGGATGGGTTTTGATAGGCCACCTTCTGCTGCAGCCACATGCAGAGCAGACCGAGAGTCGTAATCCCTCAACTCCATATCCACAGCCGACAACGCAAACCTGAGATTATACCGTGACAGTTAATGACTCCAGTAAAACAAAATACCCAAAAGCCAGGGGGAATCACTGGAGGCATGCAATTTAGGTCAACCCAACCAGCTCATGAGGTGTAGTGTACTGGTAAACCTGCACGGCCATTATTTTTACCTCTTGAGTGCTGAGACATCTCCACTGTATGCTGCAAACATCAACTCAATGACAGCCTTATTCTGTCAAAACAGAACATTTTGAAAGTGAACAGCTCACATAGATCATTCTAAATAATTATTTATATGTCATATATTTCAGAGTCATTGCCATGGTTTCCTTATGTCACTTTGTCTGATGCTGTCTCCTACATTACATGAATACAGAATCTCCGTGTGAGCAACAATTTGGTAATCCTGCCAGTCTCACCCTGTCATGACCCGCCTGTCTGCGAGGGTCCAGCTTTTTGGCAAAGTGTCTCAGGTTGTCGTAGTTATGGAAATTAAAGAGAGAAACCAGCTCCTGAGGAAATGATCCAAAACACTACACATTAGTTCTCTAGTGAGAAGTATTAACTCTGTGTGTCCCTGCATAAGAAAGTGTGTACCTGACAGAAGTGTATTCCACGCACGCTGTTGCCGACACGATCAACTGGTGGAGACCAGCACACCAGCCCCATGATATTAGGTACTACCAACAGCACAGCACCAGATACTCCTGACTTAGCTGGCAAGCCTACCTGCACAGGTGACAGAAACAAAACATCACAAAACAATCTCTTCAACAAATATGTATTTGGACGTGGATTGTATATGTGCCTGTGTGGGACACTCACGTGGAAGGCAAACTGGCCAGAAAAGTCATGCATGCCACAGGAGTGCATGAGACTGAGGGTGTTCCGCACAGCCTCTGCACTCAGCACATGCTCGCCTGTGATTGGACAGATCCCGCCGTTAGCTAAAGTGGCGGCCATGACGCTCGCTGACTCACATGTCACCTCAATGGAACACAACTGGAGGGCAGAAGCAGAGAGCAATGGGCAAAATATTCCTTTTGTCACTGTCATTTAATTTCATTAAAAGCTCAGTCACCTGAAAGTAGAAATCAAGTGCTGCGATCATGTCGGCCCCTTGAGGGAAACACTAGTAATACATTTAGGAGAGGCATTAGTAGAGAAACATGGCACAGCATCGCTCCTGATTCAAAAAGCCACTACAAACTACCATACTAACTTTTTTCTCCTTCAGATAATAACCAATTGCAAAGTTTCTGTCACCCGTCTCTTTTTCTGACTGGAACCTATGGGGAAAACGGCACAGTGTTTTCCATCAATCACTAAGGCCATTCGTACAAGTGCATCATAGAAATAAGGTGAGGTAACATACGTGGCATTGCTGAAGCCCACATACTCTCCACCTGCCATTCTCTTCAGATAGTCCATCATCTGCGGGACACATCAATACATAGACTAAAATCTCTCCCATTTTTCTTCCATATATATATATATATATATATATATATATATATATATATATATGTGTGTGTGTGTGTGTGTGTGTGTGTGTGTGTGTTTGAGCAGTCTTACTGTGTGTTTGCACATTATTTTTTTGCAATTATGCGGTACTTACGTAATCAAATTTTTCAGCCTTCATGACCTCAGGCTGAAAGACAGATAGAAGACAAATATTTTTCATACAATCATCATTCATAAAGACATGCATAAAATAGAAAATGAAGTTTTGATTGTTTAACTTCATGATAGCAAGAATTTATTTAAATGTATGTAGTTTATCATTAGGTCAACAATGTTGACCAATGGACAGTCATGGCCTGGTGGTAGGGAACTGGCTTGTGACCGGAGGGTCGTGGGTTCGATTCCCAGACCTGAGGCCATGACTGAGGTGCCCTTGAGCAAGGCACCTAACCCCAACTGCTCCCAGGGTGCCGGGCTAGGGCTACCCACCACTCTGGGCACATGTGATCCACAGCCCCCTAGTAATCACTAGTGTGTGTGTGTGTTCTAACTGCACAGATGGGTAAAAAACGGAGGACAAATTTCGATTGCAGTGAAAAATCACAATTGACAAAATATGGCACACATACCATGATTCACTTTCTCATTCATGCTACTTGCAAATTTGCCTCACGTTTCCACTTATATCATAGTTGTCAGAACTTTCTTCTTCGCTGGTAGCTCAAACAATGCTTTGCGATAGAAAATAGTCTTGGGCTCAATTTGAAATGGCATACTAAAGCAGTAGGCATTAGATTTCAATTATGTTCTGCTCAACTGTAGAGTAGTATGTTCTTTCAGTAGGCGACTGGACAGTATACATACAACCTCGGACACACTACGTCCGCCATTTTATCTATGTCATAAGCAGTGATGGCTAAGTTACCTTGAGAAAGTAATCTGATTACTGATTACTCCTTTTAAAAGTAACTTAGTTACGTTACATATTACTTGATTTTAAAAGTAACTACGTTAGATTACAAGTTACTTTAGTAGTTACATTCAGCAGCAAAATAAAATTTTCCAATACTCACTTTATTGGAAGTGCATTTTTAACAGTAACAATGTATTGAAGCAGGTTCGGTAACCGAGGCAGAAACTGCTTAATCCAAAAATCCCGAGGAGGGAAACTTTATTGATAACGCAACCCTGGCGCCCCCCCAGCCAGTGTCACTTAAAGGGCAAGACTTTCCTGACATTACGTTTGTGTAGCTGCGCGGTATTATTTGTAAATTTATTTGTAAACGTAATACAAGCGAACTGGGGTGGGTTTCCCGAAACGTTCGTAGCGCCAAGTACTTCATAACCTCGTATGAAACGTACGAGGTTAAGAAGTACTTAGCGCTACGAATGTTTCGGGAAACCCACCCCTGTTCTGTCAGACAGCTTGTGAAACGAAATACCATTACAATTTTAAGCATTTTAAAGTAGGCAACGTTAGTCAAAATTCCAGCACTTTTCAAACGTGGAACACAGTGCAACATTAAAATTCTTCAGGTAAATGTTCCTTCCCCTGTTTTTGAGGGGTGTTTCTTTATACTACCACATATCGTTACGGGAGGACACTGCAAAAAATGACTTGTAAAACGCGCTCGCGCTCTCACAGGGTCGCGCGCAGCGTGCGGAGTCGAGCGCTAAGGTCAGACGCAAAAGTAGAACTGAGCCAAGAAGAAAGCAAAAATATATATTTTTACTAGGGAAAATAAAAATAGTAACGCACAGTTATTTGGATAAGTAACTTTAATCTGATTACTGGACTGGAAATAGTAGCGCGTTATATTACTCGTTACCGAAAAAAGTGGTAAGATTAGAGTAACGCGTTACTAAGTAACGCGTTACTGACATCACTGGTCATAAGATGTGACACGATCATAGTTAAATGCCCCAGTTGAATAATGGGATAGAACAGTGTGCTGCAATCGCACACTTTAAAATGTCTCCCAATTCAGTAAGCCATCTGGGTACTTTTTGCTTACTGTTTAATGTATGTATTCAGACCTACTACCCTTTATTGTGTACTGCTTTGGCATACTGTATAGGAGGAAAGTACGGAATTTTGGACAGAGCCATGATGTGCAAGCGAAATCGCACTGGCACTTGTTGTGTTTATTTCTGCTTTGTGATAAGCATCTATCTTAACTGAGTAAAAATATAAAAATCCTATAATTATCTATATAAATTTCATCGTGATCATGGTTTGTTTTATTGCCCAGTAGCAGTTGCAGACACGTGACAGAAATTATGTAATTCTTGATTTAGTACATGTCATTCTAATTAGACAATAATGAAGTAGTTGTGACGCGCGGCTCGTGGCGAAGGATGAGACACGGGATCCTTGCTTTTCGGAACAGACGTCACTTTAATCAACATATAGATTGCGCAATAGCGCACGGAGAACAGAGATACACACACAACGTGTAGACTGTAGACAACGACGAGCACAGGACACTGCGCGAGCGCACATTAAATAGACAAACCACAGTAGCCCCACGTGATCACGAGACGATTCACAGGTGAGACTTATTAATCACACAACAAAACCCTACCCACGTATATACACTGACGCAGACAAAGCACGTGGACTACGTTGACACACGCCCAAAAGGGAGGGGCCGGGGTCCTCAACGTGACAGACGCCCCTCCAAGGGCACTACCCGTCCCGGGGTGCCAACAGGACCGAGTGCCCCGAACCCACGACGATGGGCGGATCCGACGCGCTCAGTCCTGCGTCTGGGAGGTGACCGCCCTTGGTGAAGCGTCCGCCACGGACCGCCTAGAACACCCTCCCTGGGAAGACGGGGGAAAAGACGGAAGACACATTAAACGGAACGTTCACAAACACACACACAGGCACGTTCACACACAGTGGCACAAGAGGGAAAAACGGGTTTGGTAAACAAAGGGGAAGACTTACCAACACGGGAACACACACACACGACATAGGTGCCAGGCTGCGTGCCAGGAGAAGGGCGAGTAGGGGAGAAAGAGGTGGAGCTACTGGCGCGGCAGGCGCTGCGGTGGGTGGTGTTCCTCCTGCCCCCGCTGCATAATTTCCACCGGGCGCAGCGCGGCGGGCGGACGTGCCCGGAGCAGCGCGGCGGGCGGACGTGCCCGGAGCAGCGCGGCGGGCGGACGTGCCCGGAGCAGCGCGGCGGGCGGACGTGCCCGGCGCAGCGCGGCTGGCGGACGTGCCCGGCGCAGCGCGGCTGGCGGACGTGCCCGGCGCAGCGCGGCTGGCGGACTCTCCCCCCAGCTGGTCGTAGGGGACGTCCCTCTCGCCTCGCGACCGCTCTCTGGAGTCGGCTGTGGGCTCTTCCACCTCCATCTCTTCCGCCTCGCTGCCCCGGCTCCAACTCATGGGCTGCTCTGGACTGCCACCCCGAGAGCAGTCCATGTTCTCTCCTCCGGAGCGACCGGAGGGTGTACTCCACCCTCCCTTTACCGTCCCAACCGAACACTCAGAGGGGGGTGGACCGTCCTCTCCCTCCGTGTCTAGTTCGCTGTCCGTGCACTCAGAGACGCCTGAGTGCACGGACAGAGGACGATCTTCCACATCAAGCTCCTCCTCCTCCTCCTCACTATAGTCAGAGGGGTATGCGGATCGCTCCGACGGCGTGTAGTCCTCGTCGTCGTCCTCCTCCCCCTTCTCTCTGACGGAAGAGGAACCCACGGGCGGAGGGAGGTAGTCCTCTTCCTCGGACTCCCCCTCCTCCTCCTCCCCGTAGTCTATCGTAGACACATCGTCCAGCGAGGGGGGGTAGGCCTCCTCCTCTTCCCCACCGTAGTTTACGGTGGAGGCATCGCACAGCGAAGGAGGGTATGCCTCCTCCGCTTCGTCCTGCTCCTCCTCGGAATCCCCCTCCCCAAACTCGTTCTCCGGGGTGGACTCAACAGCTCCGTAAACCTCGGAGTCCCCCCGTGGCGGTGAGCGGGCGCGAGATGCTCCCTCCAAATTCTCACCGCGCCCTGGCGGAAGACCTCCGCCAGCTCGGGGTTACTGTCCTCTACCCTCCGGGCTGAGGCCAGCTGGAGGGCGCACACCGGGTCCTTCTCCAACTGTTCCTGCGTTGGCGAGGTTACGCGGCGCGGGGGAGAGGAGGAAGAGCGGTGGTGTCGCTTGCTGGAGCGAAGTGCCTTCTTTGGCCTGGTGGCGTAGCCTGGCATTTCGGTGTCTCTTGTCGGCTCGTCGTTCTGTGACGCGCGGCTCGTGGCGAAGGATGAGACACGGGATCCTTGCTTTTCGGAACAGACGTCACTTTAATCAACATATAGATTGCGCAATAGCGCACGGAGAACAGAGATACACACACAACGTGTAGACCAGGGGTGCCCACACCTTTTCAGCTTGCGAGCTACTTATAAAATGACCAAGTCAAAATGATCTACCTACTATAAAAATGCAAAACAAATTTATTTATTCTATATTATCATTATTTAAGTTATTATTATTATTATTTATTATTAGTATTACTATTTAATAGTGTATTCTTTCTTTCATTTTCCTTTTAGGATAAATAAAGTATTTTATTTATTTTTATTTATAAAGTATTTTAAAGATTCGCTAATTGTAGCGAGAAACACTCGCAGTCCGCAATATCTTTCCAAAGTTACTGGGTCAAATCCTCGGTCATGGCTTCAGAGCGCCGTGTGACTGTATCCCTCGATAACTGGAGAGCTTTGATTGAAGATAATTATTCAGATTTGTTTTTAAAGTCTCGGAACAAGGAATTAGAGGCTTCAACAAATGCCTCTTTATCATCTCTCCGTCTTGGAAGGACTACTTGTGTTCAACAATTAAGTGACACCCGAAATGATGCTTCGGTGGCAGCCTATGTGAGTAAAATGACTGCTGTTCGGACAACCGGGAGTTTAGTTCTTTCACCTTTCTCCTTCTCAGCTCACTTTTCGGAGGAAAAGTTTTTATGAACAGTCCGAAAATGCCGCTCCACGTTTCCCTTCTTTGGAATAGCAACGGCACACTGACAGATGAGGAAAACGCACTTAGAATACGACATAGTGAAATATAGTGAATATGACATAGTGAAACAAATCCTCCTCCCATTCTGTATAAAGTAGGTTTTTGGCTTCTTACTCGGAGCAGCTACGGCACTCATTTATACCCTTTGTTGTATTTAGTTTAAATTGGAGGCTAGCTACGCAGCAGGTAACTGAAGTTAGCGCGGTTTAATGCGTAGGTTGTCAGAAGTTCAGACGTCAGATTGGCTACTTTGTATGTCAATCAAAAGACAACTCTCAGTGCAGATGGACGATAGCCTGTCATTCGTCCCCTACATTTTAATGTCATGCGATCTACCCACACATCCTTCGCGATCGACCAGTAGATCGCGATCGACGTATTGGGCACCCCTGGTGTAGACTGTAGACAACGACGAGCACAGGACACTGCGCGAGGGCACATTAAATAGACAAACCACAGTAGCCCCACGTGATCACGAGACGATTCACAGGTGAGACTTATTAATCACACAACAAAACCCTACCCACGTATATACACTGACGCAGACAAAGCACGTGGACTACGTTGACACACGCCCAAAAGGGAGGGGCCGGGGTCCTCAACGTGACAGTAGTGTGTTTCAGTGTAATCATGTACTTATGTTCAGTTCGTGTTATGCATGTGTGTATATCAGGGGTACTCAACTAAATTTGTCCGTAACAACGTAACACTCGTGACGGAGTGTTTTTTCAATAGCCCTGAAATAAATGCTCCGGGTTTTTTTTTTGTCCGTATCCAGTTAATCAGGAATGAGATTGCGGTCCGCCAGTTGAGTACCCCTGGTGTATACTGTGACCCAGGTCAGGGGGAGTGCAAAGGGTAAGAGCACTTTTTTAACTGGTTGTCACTAGTCTATTATACTTGGGTCATTTAGCTTTCTCTGCATTCAACTGATACATCAGTTCCTTCCGCTAACTCTAGGGAAGTCCAAATTAGGAGATACACATATGTGAGACAACAGCCTGCTGGGCGCCTATGTTTTGGAACATGCTGTGCTTAAGATAACCTGCTTGCTAGAACTGCTGAATTGTGTTTAAGATTGTATATAAGCAGGGGGACTGCCCCCTTGCTCTCAGAGTTGTCATGCTTAGATGGGACTCTCATGTTTGTGTCTGTCTTGTATATGTCTTTTGTACTTTTTAATGTTTTTATATCTTTTAATAAATTTATAATTTTAACCATGTCTGAGTCCTCATCCATTTTCAGAAAATGTCCAAGACAATTTGGCATCAAGAACGAGTGTTGTAACGCAATACAATATTCTGCCACAATGTGGCAGTGTGCACACGTATAGCATTTCGGTATGTGTGTGTGTGTGTGAGAAATAAGAAAACGGTTGCATTGTCATTGGGGTGCTTCTGAAAAGGAACACAACCTCTAATGTCACCACATCAGCAATTCTTGAATACCATTTCTACTGTAATACTAGCCTATGCACTGCATGACTGCATGACTGCAGTCATCAATGTTAGTGAAGGTCACTATTTGTTCTTAAAACATATGTGGTGTGCTCTAGAATGGTGTGTATGTGTGTGTGTGTGTGTGTGTGGGACTACTTGGAACACACCCATCTGTTGATCTGATTTCCAAGTAATGTCACGTTTGGGTAGTTAAGATTTTGTTTTCCAAGAACTGTGGATGAGACACCCAGCTTAGGAAAAGGTCAAGGTACACAGTCTACACAAGGAGTCTTGGTCTTAAAAATAGTCATGTGTGACTGTAACAGTAGAGATCTGATTCAAAACAGCCATTTTTTGGCCATTGTGCATTAGGCACTAGCACAGTATTGTTGGTTTTGTTGTGAAATTAAGGCTACTATCAGTTTCTGAACTACATAAACAAAACTCCTCGATGCATGGCTTCACTGTTAAACGATGAACAACTTAACCTTGAAACCAATGCACCCTCAAACAAACCTCAGTAATTATCACCTTTTTCCCCCTCAGCTTTGCAGTCCCACGGCACACCCTCTCTGAGGATCAGTCCTATTGGCTGCCATGACACACCTCCTGACAAACCCCAATGACACTAATTATAACAGCTTTCTACCTGCTCACCTCCCCCTTCCCACAATCCCCTTCCCCCTCTCCAGCCACATACACACTCCTCTGCCCCATGCTCTCTAATCGACTAGAGTAACTGAAGGTGGTAAACAAACAGGAAAAGTTATGACCAAAGAAACTGCTGACACAAATGCAGTCGATACATCTGTTGCAGATGTATTGATGTATACCTAGTCACACTTACCTTTATAAGAGAACTGATGACGATGGCTCCTGCATTAACCATAGGGTTGTGAGGCTTGTCTGAAAAGAGAAATACTCATTTTGGCATGGTCCAAAATGCATTATGGCAGAGGTGCCCACAAGTTTTCAGCTTGCGAGCTACTTATAAGATGACCAAGTCAGAAAGATCTACCGGGGGTTGGGGGTTGTTGTGAGGTGGCGAACCAAATTTGTTGAGCGGGGGGGGGGGGGTTGGCAAACGTAATTTGTGGAGCGGGGGGGGGGGGGGGGGGGGATTGCATGTGTCAAACCCTAGACGTCAGATTGGCTACCGTGAATGTCAATCGAAATACAACCGTCAGTGCAGATGGGCGATTCATCCACTACTTTTTAATGTCACGCAATCTACGCACATTCCTTCGCTATTGACCGGTTGATCGTGATCGACGTAATGGGCACCCCTGCATTATGGGAACTGCAGACAAAGGGCATGAAGGTCATAGACCTTCCTGTTGGGAAATTGTTGTGAATTGCTTTTGTGAATAGAATATGTATAATTATGTTAATTTTCCTGTAGCAGGGTTTCCTAAAAGTTACTTAAATATATAAGTTAAAATGACCAACGTAAATAAAGGGTTCAGTACACATGCTTAATCCAAGTTATCTTTGAAATGTACACCTGTCATATTTCATCACTGTTACATAGTTTGTGTGATCATTATGGATTGTATAAAATTTCTTCTGTAAAAATTTCTGTACTTAAAATTTCATAAAACACCAGGTAGAATGTCAGTTAATTAAAAGAAAAATTGCCAATATTGAAAAATCTGTTTCTCACCATCTTCGTTTAGATTTAACTTGTTGAATTTGACGCCACTCGGTTCTTTCCCTACGTATCGGTGCACTTCCTCAGTTCCGGACTCGTGGATTGCCAGAGCATACTTGAGCGGCTTTATGCAAGACTGCAAACAGAACGGCACCCTTGTGTCCCCTACTGAGTGCCTGGAGGAGAGAAAGAGACACACACAGAGTTTTTAGAAGATCAGTGAAAATGAGAGAGTTTTGCAAGATTGACATTTGAAAGATTTCCTCACCTCTGACCATCCACTGTGCACAATGACACTCCCCACAGGTCAGGGCTGAATTTGGCCAGCTGTGGGATGTAGTTTGCTACCTACATATATACAAACACACATACAGCCACAACAAGAAAATTGATCTATGTAAAAAAAGAGCCTATGTATGTAATTGTTTGTGTGTGTGTATGTGTGTGCGTGTGTGTGTGTATATGTGTGTGTGTGTGTGTGTGTGTGTAGCATACCTGGCCACCTTGCTGATTTTGTGCATTGTAGTACAGCTGGTTGATATTGGCTACAAATGTCGTAAAGTCTGGTATAACGAACTTCTTTTGAAAGGCTTGAGTAAGTAGTATTATATTATTAGCAGCACATCTACAAAAACATTTACAAAATAAGTTAGCATCTTATAACAGTATTAATAAATCAATTATTAATAGTTAATTATTAATGACTATTAATAAACTCATTATTATGGATCCTGACAAGTGTTTGTTACTATAATTGCCAGATAATTAAAATAGTACATTGTATTTATATTCGTCAGTCTTGTCAAGTGTGTTTTTTCTTAAAATAATTATCTATATAAATGTAGATATAAATAGTATATTTTTATAAATAGTGAGATATTTATATAAATAGTGAGAGGTAGATTTTACTTACAAATGTCAAAATATTTGAATGATGTTCCCTGTAAATATATCTTTTTAAAACCACCAACCCCCTTCCCCCCTCCATAACCCCTCCCCTCCTCTCCACCTCCCCTCCCACTGACTTCCTGAAAAGGTCCTGGTCCATCATTGCTGTTCCTGCAGACTCTTGCACTGCTTGCTCAAGCTGCTGCATACAGTCCTGCAGTCGCGGGTCTGAGGGTACCAACCCTGTGTTCTGTAGTGCCTAAACACACACACACACACACACACACAATTACACACACACGATTACACACACACACACACACACGATTACACACACACACACACACACACACACACACACACACACACACACACACACACACACACACACACACACACACACACACACACACACACAATTACATGCACACACACAAACGCACACTCAAAACCACATATTAGGTAGATGTCTGATAGTGATAGCTGCTGTAAAAAATAAAGTTGATTATTAATAAATCACTTTTATGATAGGACTCAGATATCAGGTTACTGCTGGCTGTGTGATATGAGAGATGGCAGACACGCGTAGACTGCCCATGCTCTCATCCGGATTCAGCTCCATATTCCATGAATAAAGAAAATAAAATGCAACATTGAAGCACTCAAGCACACTGTTGAGAATAATTGTACTAGGGTTTACTAAAAGGGCTATGAATATTTAAATATGTGTGAGTGTGAGCATGGGTAACAGGGTGAAATCACACTGCAGGGGGGCTATTTCTGGGTGACACGTGCACCAGAAGCATGCTGTATACATGCCTATGACTCCAGTTCTTAGACACTCAGTGCAAGACAGAGGGACAGAGACAGAGACACACTTACTCATTATGTGCTTTTGCCTGATTGTGCTTGCATATTTGTATGTATATGAGCATACTGAATATATTCAGTCATTAGTCACCAGTACATCTGGAATGTGAATGTTCTGATTGCTTCTTGTACAACATACATTAATGAAATGAGTCACAGAGATTTTCTTCTCTCCTTGAGTTATTGTGTAAAACAGCAGGTCCTCCAGGCCAGAAACCACCACTCCCTTCCTAACAAAATAAAAATTCAATAAACTCAAAAAAAACACTGCAGATTAAACTGAAGACATCATTCTTGCCAAATCCATGTATTACACATTTCTAACAAAATATAAAGAAACTATTAAAATGAAACACTTTTTCAATTAAAAAAAATTGTCATAATTAGCTCATGACATTTGTAAATTGTTAATTTAGCCACTTAATATAGGCATTCGATTTATAAGCACATCGACGGAAAAGTGTTCCCTTTTGATATAAAATGAAACAAATGATAAACACAGACTGTATGCACAGTTTTACCTGCGCACTGCTTCATTGTCCGGAATCACCTGTTCAAAACGCGGATGCTGTGAAGGTGATGACGAACTCGTTCGGAGCAGCTGAAAAATCTGTCTTCGAAACACAAACTCACCGTTGCTTCCAGCTCTAACCAAGTTCCCGGCTTGTCTTGTCAGTAAAATTCTAGCGTTGGACAACCGTAGAGGCTTTAGACAATACATGGTCAGTCAGGGGGACGTGAAGACGTGAATAGTAAGGTCTGTTGTTATTCGAATATCCTTTGCGTGTATGTATTCTCTTTTCTAGCACTTTCCAGTCAACAGACAGTTGACAAGCGTGAGCGACTACTGATAACCCACCGATCTCGTGGGGCTTGCTTTAATAAGCCGAGTTGGTAAATACAGGGGAGGTGTTTGCATTTACAGTGTGGATAAGCCAATGACCAATAGCGGCGAGACTTCACTGGGTCCCAAACTTGACAACGTATGACTAGATTTACTGTCCCTTGGCACAAAACCAAGAGTAGCACTACATGAACTGCCGAGATGTCACTCTGATGGGCTAAACACAACCCTGATTTTGAATGAAACGCTACGTTCGCATTTTAGGCAAAAGTGGGCAAACCAAATACTTTGTTCATTCACAATGTCTTTAAGAAGTGGCCTATATCCTCTACTAGTCTGATCACGCGACTGATCTCACACGCATGCGTAATGAAGCATTGCTTCCCGTGACGTCACACTATAGCAACCACGTAAGGCTTATGTTAATGTTGACAGATGCGAATTCGTCAACAATTTTTAAGTGAGGGTGACTAGACAAAATGTTTAATGATTAATCAGGGCATCTTCCTCACTGGAAATTAATATTTGGAAACGTTTGTTATCAATTTTGCCTTCCTGACACCGCGAAATTATGAGAACGGATGATTTGGAGTAAAAGTCGCAAAATGTCAGGAGTAAAATGTCAAATTCATAGATTTTGGTGCCATTCAAATGACACATCAGTGTCACACATATACACTCTAATTGACCAAAGGGGCCAGAGTGCAACTGCATATCACCCAACTACACATCACCCAACTGCATATCACCCAAGTGCATATCACCCAACTGCCTATCACCCAACTCCATATCCTTTCCTGCATCATTCTATCAGGACAGGCCACGTAGAAAGAGAAGAGAACAACACTCTTCAACTGTATGAATTATGTGTTGAAAGCATTCCAGTTTAACTTGTGTACAGATGTTCACGCTTTATCTAGAGGACAGATCAGTTTTGCGTTTTGACCCAGGGCAGAGAGCTCCATCTTCAAAGCTTTACCCTGGAGAACACACTAGGCACTGCCGTTACTGAGTGGTAGATTCTCAGCTCAGTTTATCAGCATGTCAGAGGCTGCAAAAAATATGTACATAATCTGGAGTTTGTGGTGTCTACATTTCAAATGCTTGAAAACTAATTTGTTTTTTAATCAAATGTCTTAAACATTCACTGCCAACAAGCTGTTTGAATCTTTTCCATTTCCCGCATTGCATAAAATAGCTAAAATTAGACATGTTGGACTCTGTTTGTGCTCTAGGGGGCACACTGCTCCCACTGACATCCACAGACAGGGCACTAAATTCACAGCGACCCAATAGAGGCACAGCAAGTCATGCAGATAAGTCTCACCTCTCCATAGGCAAATACCAGTGTCAACCTTTTCCATTCAGAACAACCATCAGCCTCATAAGGAGCCTCAGTGAATTGGGTCTCGGAAAAGAAGCAGACATGGCCTGTGTGTTTGGGCTGTGGGCTGACTTCAGATTTTTCTGAAAGTATTGAGTACGACCTGCAGGGCCTGCACCAGCTAAGTCACCTACATGGCACCAGCCCATACATGAGACCAGTTCAGAGAGAATTCCCAACATCTCCTTTCCTTACACTTCAGGTGGTAGTTAGTGGTTGGAGAAAGTCTTCATACCAAAGCAGGAGGTTACATTATACACTCGTATTATCAGAG